>NC_064849.1:139172708-139230208 GCF_024139225.1 Suncus etruscus | reverse complement strand
ACTGTGTCAGGCTATACTTTTTCTCCATGAATGCTGCCATGTTTCCTTCCCCCAAAGAGTTGTTCTATGTGCAGTATCTGCAGTGGGCATTTTACTGTGTTCATAGTGTTACTAATGTTCATTACACATGTGTCCAAAATCCAGGTTATGTAATAGAGAAGTGAAAGCAGCTATTCCTTAATATACTCCTTAATATTCCCTGAGCACTCATTTCAAAAACTACTTTCTCTATGAGCTTCAGAAGAACCACCAACATTGTATTGGCATTATTTTTCTGTTCTTATTTTGTTTATTTGTTTGTTTGTTTCGTGGAGTCTTTAGAGTAGGAGGTGAAAAGTGATAATTAAAGGGAAAGAAAGCCATCTAAGAAAGTCATCAAGATTAATTTTACTTACTCAGACTTGGAAACTATATGATAAATTTATTACTACAGCCATAAGGCAGCCATCTGACAGTGTTAATACTAAAGGAGTCAGAATTCTCTAACATATTCATTGGGGTGACCTTTATATATACAGACCATATATGTATATAATAAACATACACATGCATTTATTCTTTATCTACTTTCAAATGATTTTAGCATTTTCAATGATGAGAAGCAATGTTTTTCAATGGCATTAATTTTTAAGCTTAAACAAGAACACAAAGATCTTAAAGTTCTCCCTGAGGTAATAACTTACAGACCAGCTTCATGGGATAATAGACGCTTAGATATAGTAAGCTATGTGTTGAAATGTGTGAAATAAATCAATGTGAGAAGACCAGATAATTTGGGATTTTAATAATTACTTGAAAAAATAACACTTGAAATCATAATAATCTCTTGCAATAATGCTAATACGAATATTTCATGACGGCAATTTTCCTGTTTCAAAAGTAAGAAAGAAAATCTTCCTTTACCAATAATAATAGAAATGAGAGGTAGATCTTTGAATTATTCATGAACTCATACATGTCACTTGCATCTGTAGGTTAAAAAAATCCATGAAAGTGTAATCACACATTACTGATGCAAATTGCACAAGGAATACTTCATTCTGGTTTAGTGATAATTTTTATAATTCAGTCAAAATAGTATTCTTAACAACAGCAAATGTCTTTATAAATTCATTGGTTACTTCATTTTGCATAGCCAGGGCAATGCTTTGTGTATCTTTATTTCATTTATCTCTGATTTATCTAGTCCCGTGAGTTCTTAATGTGCATCATTAATTAAATCATTCTTGAAAATTCTCTAAAATGCTATTAGAATGAGGTTTCATCATTTGTACACTTATCATGGGTGAGTTTAATGATAGACATGCAAATGATAGAAAGGGCATTTTAAAAACACATTCTACAAAATATAAAAATATATCTTATATATGACATTTATAATATATACATATATTTATATAAAATATAAAAGCAAATTAAATAATAAAATCACCTAAATTTGAATGTTAGCACTGGAAAATCCTTTGTACTACTTTTACAACTTTCAATATGTATGAAGTTATGACATTTTTAATTTAACTGCTAGTCAATTTACTTTTCCATTAAATAAGCATAAAACATGGAATGACAGAATATAGGAATATCTCATTAGACATAGTGTCTTTTGAAATATGAGCATTAGATTATGTAGAGTGTGATTCTAATGTCTTTTTTTGGGGGGGGGTCACACCTGGCAGCGCTCAGGGGTTACTCCTGGCTCTACACTCAGAAATCGCTCCTGGCAGGCGCGGGGAACCATATGGGATGCCAGGATTTGAACCACCGACTTTCTGCATGGAAGGCAAACGCCTTACCTCCATGCTATCTCTCCGGCCCCCTTAATGTCTCAATCAATGCATTTTCTTTTTGGTTTTGTTCCACACCCTGTAGTGCTCAGGGCTATTCTTGATCTTGTGGTACTGTGCATGAAGGTATATGCAGTACCAAAGATCAAACCACTTGAGTCACACAAAAGACAAACACCTTATCTCATATACTATATTTTTGTACAAAAAAATATGCAACTTTTTGTAAAACTATTTACTTTCATTTTGCTTAAGCATTTTATTACATACTGTACATTGAACATTTGTGCACACGTTTGTCAGCCAGTTCTATAAAATCCTGTCTACACTGCAATTCAGAGGTAATTTAAGATTTTCAGGGTTGATTTCTCTGTATACTGTTTCTACTAACATGGTGTTGGTCATGTCAAATAAAACATGATTCTACTGAATTTGTACTGATGCAGAAAGAAGTTGCATGAATATATTAGTCAATATTCTTGTCTTGATAGGCACTCTGTACCCACAACATCAAGAGATAGAAAAATCTGTCCAGTTCAATATTGTCTTACCCTTTCTGGTTTTTGTTTTTGTTTTTTTTTTTGCTCTTTTTCACACCTTTCCATTAATTACTGGGGGAGAAAAGTCCTTTAAGTGCCATTGTATCTCTGAAATGAAAGGCATCCAGTAAACTCAATGTGCTACATACCTCGGGTATATCTTACTTGGAAGAAAATAATGCTGTCAAGGAAAAATAAAATAAATCTCTGATGAATATGGATTGCTATGAAAAGAAATCTTTGGACAGTGGCAATTCATGTAGCTCTGTAATTATAAATTCTACCAATATACTTATTCTATTTTTTTCTTGCTCACTTTAGTTAACTACTACCACCACTGACTTCCAGGTATGTTAATTCTAATATGCTAATCCTTCTTTAGATAGACTTGGCATTATATCTCAGGAAAAACTTGGCTAACAGAAATATTACTTCACATGTTGGAGCTGGCATCTTTTGGAGATTTGTCTGTTGACATAACTGTTGGTTAGACTGTGAAACAAATATGAAATATAATTCAAAGAGTACAAGACTAAGAGTTGAAAGGCCCAGTATATATCATATTTGTCAAATTACAAAATCTCTGTCACATTTTTATAATCTTCAAGATCATAAAAATTTCTCTAAATAATTATATTCTATCAAAAAACTCACACATGATCATGTTAATTACATGATGTCCTACCAGCATACCAGTTTCTGATGAGGATCTAAAGAGAAAATGTTTATGACATAAGTTTCTATTTTCTAGTCATGTAATTAATATAACACAAGAAAAGCTGGTAGTTAATTTCATGCATTAATTTGATTGGCATGAGATACCCAAATATTTAGTGAAGCTTTATTCTGGAGTGTTTCTGAATGAAAAACTAGGACTGGATTGATACCATCAACACTCTGAGTCTCCACCATGCTAACTGGAGATCTTGATCCTTCTCAGCCTCCAGAGATACGTTCTCTTTCTAAACTCTATTTTTTCTGTTTCTTGGAACACACTCAACTCATAAACTGCCTATAAAAATTATGTATTTATAGCTATTATTGGGTTAATTAAAATAATAGCCTGTGAAATGTATCAATAAACTAATTTTATACAAAATCTATGTCCAGCAATCAGTCTGTAAATTCTGCACCCTCCTTCACCACAGCTCAAGATTCACAAGTAAGGTAGACTTTCCAGCAAGAACAATGCTGATGATTTGTAAAATAATATACCTCAGCATCAAATACCTTGTCTTCTTGGTCTTTATAGTGTTTTATAATCACAGAAAAGAAAAAGATGTGAGATTTCATAGTTCAAAATAAAGAAGGCAAGGCAGACTACCATAGTAGCCTAAATTTGGTACTATGAAACCAATTTTTCATTGTGATGCTATCTCCTTCATATTTTGTTTCTTTGTAAAGGTATTTGTATGCATCTGGATTATTACCACATTCTCACAGAGCTACTTGTTTTCCATTTACAGATCTCGTAATAATCATATGTGGTTTCCACAGGCTTTTTGTTGTTTGTATTATCCCCCAAACTTATCTAGATTAAACATTTAGGACACTAGAAACCTAATAAGAAAATTTCATCAGAGTCACTATCAACTACAATGAAACACTATCACAATTATATTCCCATGTAGAATTCTATTTCTATAATGTTTCCTGTCAAACACAATGGATTAAATGTTCCCTGCAAAGTGGATGAAAGGTCTAGGTTATCCTGCCCTCTAGTGTAGCTTATTGGTTTCTAAAATAAGCTAGAAAAATGTATCCTGGAAGCTGATTGTGCAATTCTGTCAGAATGGCAAATTGCCATTGTCACCAGCATTAAATTTTCATGGTTTCTTTTCTCTGCTTTTGATGGTGTCTAGTTTGGAGCTACTTTCTTTTTTCTTTCTTTCTTTTTTTTTTTTGTAGCTACTTTTCTAGTATTGGGTCACATTTCTGACCTAGTTTGCCAAAGAACCACACCTTCCTGGATTTGTGCCTACTTGAAATCAGGTTCCAGGGATATCCTTGAGTAGATGCTTTGCCATTTGCTATCATTTTGAAAGAGAGAATGATAATAAGTGAAAATACATAATTATGAAATATTCTGAAATATTTCTAAAATATCCAGAAATAATAGGGTGCTCCTGAGATATTTCTTAAAAGTAGTGTGAACAGATCTCTGCAGGGCCTTTTGTGTTATCTATCTTACAACGTACTTTGTCTTTGTCTGGTTCTTCTAAAATGATTTGCTGATATTTAGATGCAGTGTAGACTCCAGAGGCCATGTTAGCAGAAAAGCACCATCTTTCTTTCCCCTGCTTTACATATTCCCTTGATTTCTGTTTTAGAGTGAGAAACTAAAGTGCCATAGGGGATAGTTTTTGAAAAATCTGCAGTGTGCACTTGACTGCATAAACATTACGTTGTGGATTTTTATTGGATTTTTTAAAAGAAAATCTAATTTTTTGATAGCTGATACTTGGATAGGTCTGAAGTTTCCCTGCTACATGCCTATTTTGTCATTTTAAACAAGTAAGTATAATGCCAAACTATCTTCTTAAAAACTTCAAGGCTCAGTGCACATATTTACTTGGAGAAAGAAAATTAATTTCCTGATTGATTAGTATCTGTTCTACTTACTGGATTTTCTCCCCTTAGTCCATGTTCTGAAAGAATTTAAGCAGTTGGGCTGGAAATCTAGTAAAGGAGTTAAGTCATAAACCTTGCATGCAGCTGACTTAAATACTAATACTACCAGGTTACTCAAGAACTTTGCAGAGTCTAGTCCTGGAAGGCCCCATACATATTAGAGCCCCCTATGGCACTTTAGTTTCTCACTCTAAAACAGAAATCAAGGGAATATGTAAAGCAGGGGAAAGAAAGATGGTGCTTTTCTGCTAACATGGCCTCTGGAGTCTACACTGCATCTAAATATCAGCAAATCATTTTAGAAGAACCAGACAAAGACAAAGTACGTTGTAAGATAGATAACACAAAAGGCCCTGCAGAGATCTGTTCACACTACTTTTAAGAAATATCTCAGGAGCACCCCTATCCACAAATTAAAAATAAAACAGTGTAGGTAAATAGTACAGAAAAAACTAGGTCCCAACATTCACAGATTAAAGAAATAAAGCAATACCTTAAAAAGAATGTTATTTGGGAGATGTAAATTACACATGGGTACACACATAAGCACATATAAACATTCTAAAGTTTGCACAATGTAAGACTAACTCCTACTTGGAATTTTGTTATAATAGTTCACAGTTTTGTTGGACCCACAGCAAAAGCCAAGAGATATCCTAGCTAGTGTTTTCCACTGTGGCCAATTTCATTCTTTGGGGGAGTAATTAGGGAGACAGTAGGGGTACAGTTGTGAGTGCTTTCTGTTATAAGGAAGATAGTAGGGACACAGTTGAGGGTGCTTTCTGTTTCTTCCCTTAAAGATAACTTAAGGGCCAAACCAATGATTCCTTTTTTTCTTAGAAAGGTCACTGAGCCAATATATATTCAGGAACCTCCACAATGTCCTCTATGAACTCCATCACATATACCAAATTACCCATCAACCTAAGAGCTTCTTTAAGACATCAAATTGGATTTTTTCGCAAGAAAAATTGAACTCGATTTTGGGCTGGGAAGTTTGCTCAAATATCTGGAACAGAGGGCCCTTGTTTGATTCCCAGCCCTTCATGGTCCTTCAAGCACCAGTGGGGTGGCCCTCATGATCCCTAGCACTATAGTCTAGGAGAGTACCAAACTGAGTCCCGCTGAAATGTCCACATAGCTCTTGAATACTACTTGGAAGACACTCAAGACACACAAAACAAATTCTGCCCATTTTCAAATTGTTTATACATGTCAATCAAGTAAATATCCATGGGTATTTATACTTTCACTGGACTTTTGAAACAGAATGGAGGGCAATTAAAAGGAAGGAATCAAAGTAATAGCAGAATTCTAGACATCAAATAACTTGGATTCTAATTATGGTCTGGTTATCAGATTTCTAACTTGAATAAGTCATTTTACTTTTCTAGAGTTTCTATTTCTTTGAGAGGTGTGAGGTAAAGCTTGATTAAATCAGGGTTATCTGACTTTTCTTCACCATACTGCCTATTCTAATCATATCTGGGCCATCAGATCTACATATGCTTCAATATGTTTAGAGTAAAAAAAAATAATAGAGTTAAGTTTACTAACCCAGGAACAGTGTTAACAAATACTGTGTTCTCACTGTTGCTGGTTTTCAGCCTAATCCACACCCATGGCAAGTTTGCCATTTGCTGTACTGATTTTCCAGATTGTTTTCTTTGCCCAACTCTCTGAAAGACATTATGACTTAATCATTGTCATAAAGAGAAGATGAAAGACTGAAGACTCTCTGATTAGCATTTTGACTATTTTCCTTAACATTCCAAGACCATATAAAACTCCCTTGTTCCCTATCAGCAATCCCCCCTCCCATTTAGTTTGCTGACATGTGATTTTCAAGACATTTTTGGAAATCTGAAAACTGTTAGAGATCACAGATGCCAAGATCTGCATGACTGCAATAGTTTTGGCAGAATCTGTTTTTTTTAAGACAACAAAGGCATTAAATAGAAATCTGCTTTCCTCTGACTTTATTCTTTTCCAAAAAAGAAAAGAAAAGAAAATCAGTGCACACATGGTATTTAGTGATATTTCTTAACTGCTTTGATTTAGACCATTTATACCACCATCTTTACTTGAAGAAAAGCATTAGGGCTTTTCATCTAAAGAACTGAAAGCTTAGTCCTGTTATCAGCTTCCACTAAAAGTATAGTTTTATATTCTCTTTAAATTCTGTGTTCTTCTTTAATAAAACTAATCACCTAAGTGCCAATAGTTGGCAGGAAAAAGGTATGCTTCAGCCAAGTTGAACAAGTATTTGACTAATTTGAACCTACCCTAGACAACTCTTTTATTTAGTCTTCGTGCCACTTAAGTCAACTTTTAAAGAGAGAAAAATGAAAAAAAAAAAAAAAACCACCCTAGGAAGAAGTAAAACTTTGAAAATAAGCATAGATGATGAAAAGACAGAGATAACAACATCCGACTAAAGACTCAGGAATGAGGGAGCATTGGAAGCCACTTAGAATGGATCTGATTTTAGAGGTAGGACTGGGAAATGGAGAAGTTAAACAAATAACTAAAGAAATTGTGAGGAAATGAAATAGAGACAGATATATTGGGGGAAAATTTCCAGAAGTTCAATTTAGGTGCAACCTTCATGTATGGTAACATGATGAGGTGGAGTTGGAGAAGTGATTTAAAGGTAGGTTGGAGAGAATGTGGGAGTAGGATGTGGCCTATACTGCCCAGGATGCAGAAAGGAAGGGCATGCAGTACCCCCGCCCCCAGCATTTTTGGAATACCCTCCAAATGGTACGATTCTTTTTTTTTGGAATACTCCTGGTGTTCAGGGTTCACTCCTTGCTCTGCTCTCAGCTCAGGGGAAAATCTAACCGAGTCCATCTGGGGTTGGCTGTGTGCAAGGCAAACACCCTACTGACCCCTAAAATGGTACAATTATATCTCATTAGCTCCAAGAACAGATGGCCTCTAGGTATGAATCTCAGCACAAGGATTCTAGGTGTCTAGGTCCAAGCAAAGAAATTTATGGAGCATCGTAAGAACGATGTAATAGGTTCTGAGGAGAGTGTACACAGCAGAAAGAGGTAGGCTGTGAATATAACATCAAAATGTTGATTAGCCATTCTGTAATGCTTCTAATCAGAAGTTATCCCGTCCTTTAAACAATGTCAATTTTACCCGAGACCTTCCAATGAGATTAAATAAATGTACTGGGTCCAATTATTTAGCCTCCTTTCATCTCAATTTTTCAATCCAAAAAAGAAAATGGAAGTAAGACTTGGCATTTTTATAAAGGTTAATACTTATAAACTACTTAAAATGGGGCCTGTCAAAGAGTAAACATTATTTAAGTGACTGTTAAATACATAATATATTATTCTTCAGGATCTTCTTCACATTTATTAAAAAAAAAAAATAAATGGAGAAGGAATGTAGAGGGGCTAGAGAGATAGCACAGCTGTAAGTTACTTGCCATGCATGAGGAAAGCCCCACTCTGATCCCTGGTACCACATATGGTCTTTTGTGCAGAATCAGGAATAATCCCTGAGACCAGTACCAGAAGTAAATCCTGAGAACCTCCAGATGTGGATTAAAACACACACACACACACACACACACACACACACACACACACACGCACGCACACACACACACACAAAAAAAAACCAAAACAAAAGAAAACAATAAAATAAATAGAAGATGAAGGTTCTCACAGAGATTCAACATACAACTAGATTCTCTAATCCTTCCAAAATCTCCTTTTTCTCTTGAGAAGAGAGATATAAGAAAATAGAATTTTTCCTGCCTTAAATATAATCTCCCTGAAAATTGGTATTACTTATAACTGCTTTAGTTAAAAGTCAAACTCAAAAGCATGCAGTCACTTGCTTCAAAGGCTCTTTGCTATAAAAGTCCAAATGTATATATTTGGTGTGTCAGTCGTAACAGATTACTGTAACCTAACTTCTTCACCTACTTACTGCATCATCAACTCTTTTTTTTTGCCCAAATGACATACCAGTGTAGAGGTCTGTCCTTAGATAATAAATTTCATGTGAACTGGAACTGTGTTATTTTTGTTTTGTTTTGTTTGGGGGCCATACCCAGAGGTTCTCAGGGATACTCCTGGTTCTGCACTCAAGAATCACTACTAGCAGCCTCAGGGAATTATAAAGGATGCCAGAGATCCAACCCAGGTCAGCCCTTTGCAAGGCCAGCATCCTATCTACCATATTATCTCTCCTACCCCATATTTTCATCTTTTTATTTTTCTTCAGTAATCAGGATATTGAATACAGAGTACACATTCATTCTTTCTTTGCCAAGTAAAACTAAGTCAGGATAAGCACACAAAAGACATATGTGTACAAACATTTTCAAGTAGGTAACAACTAACATTCTTGTAAAAACCAGAAGCAGTTTATGTGACAATGTCTGTCTGGACTCTTCATCTGTGACATCTGAATCACCTGTTTTGTCTGAAGACTAAACTTTTAACCTCAGCCCCACATCACAGCTCAATGTATTGATGTAAATGAAGCCATGTGGTCAAGGCATGGCCTAACAAATAGCAGTCCCATTTCTTCTATTGCTTTAAACTCTTGAAGTTTCACATGACTGCAGACTGTTAGAATTATTTGAAATATGTTTTCAGAATCTTGCCTCTGCCCTTTTTAGAAATAAGTCAGTGTGTACTTCCTGCCACATTGCAGTATAGATGAAACACATTTCACTGTTTTCTATTAACAGACAAGTCTGGTTCAGAATTGTGAACCGGCATCTATAAAATTAAGCAGAGTTGAAGTAGAAAAGACTTCAGAAATCAATCAGTGCCCTTGCTTACTTTTCCAGATAAAGTTCTGTAAAAAAAAAAAGGGGGGGGGGTAAAATAACAGATCTACTTACCTGGACAGTTCAGTGAAATAACATTGAAAGGAATGTACCAGTGACTGTGGAGATGCGTTTTTAGTTTTTAAATTATAAATGGACTTTATCTGGGGATGTTAGGGTTAGTGTGAGGCATTAAGAGTTTTTTAAATCATTTTTAATGCTTAAATACTTTCTTTTAAAACATAAGTTTCTATTTAACATTTTTTCTATTTTTATGAGGTTTTTTTTTTTTTAACTTTTTGGCTTTCTTCTCTGAGTTTGTATCTTTTTTCATTTAGGTGTCCTGTTATGTCCCAGAAACATGGCTCCATCTTTTACTCTTTTTTATTAACAGAATCATAGAACATGAATCATCTTGTTCTACCTTTTGAGAAAAAAAAAAAGTGGATGCTACCAGGGGCAATCAGACCTAAATAACGAACCCAAAGTAAATGACAATAGAATCAAAAGACTCAAACTACAACAAGCCATACACAAAAGTGACCTATTATACTAGCTAGCAGTCTAAGGGTCTAAGGGTGGAGGTATCAGATGCATGATGGGAACAGGAGCTGAGGGAGGTGAACACTGGTAGGAATTGCCCTAATCTACTGTCACTATGTATCTTGAATATAACTGTGAAAGACTTTTAATTCACATTGGTCTCAATAAAAATTATATATAAAAATGACAGTGAAGACATTAAAGTGTTCAGGTAAGCAAACACATTCCTTTGCTCCTATTGAATTATTTTCTTTGTGGATTTATTTACTGAAGCATGAATTGATCAATTCTCACAGTATACAGTAAGTATACAATAAGCAATAATCAATTAATATTTTATATATTTTGATGTTCAAATTGTCCCTAGTGTCTCTATGTTAAGCTTCCTCAATTCAGTTCATTTGTCCTTTGAATATTCCAGCTTTGTTTCTACTTAAAACAACTATTATTAAAATAAAATTAAACCAAGAATAATATAGAACTCTGAGAAGCAATTGTTAAATAAAATCTTATAGATAGAACTAATTAGAATATGCTACTTCTTAATCAATACTTACCACCACATTATCTATCACCTAGAACAAAACATATTTTCCCACTAGAAGGTGAAATCCAAGGTAGATCTCTAATCCAAGTTACTTGTTTCATTTATCTCTGTAATGAAACATCATTAGACTCACATTGACAAGTTGTCATGTGGAAGCTATCAATAGGTTATAAGAAATGTCTCTATATATCTCATTTCTTTATATTTACTCTGAGGTATGGTTGAGGACAATGACCACTCTTGCACAGTATTCTTAAAATGCATCTCCATAAAATATACATATATTTCAAATTACAATGAAAAGATTATTTTGATTTGTTCAAAAATATATTTATTTTGACCTACATACATTATCTGTCTTAAAAATTATTTTAGTATTGCTTTAGTTCCAGAAGTTCTGAAGCCATATGTATTTGTTAATCAACTTTATAATTATGTAAAAAATTATATATTTTTGAACTAAATTAAAATTGATTTTGGTCTTATATTCTCATTCCTATTTTTTATCTTTATTTTCATTTTCTGTTTAATTCTATATAACCTTTTAGTTTAAAATTTTGAAACAAAGTAAGTCATTAAGAAATCCCACTGTCTAGATATCATTAGTTTGCCTCAAAGAAAATCTATTGAATTTAGTACATTAAAATAATGCTTTTCAATTACATCCATTTTGTGCCTACTAGCCTTATATATGCTTATATAAGGATCAGACTCTTTTCGTCTTCTGGAATAGTTTTTCTAGCAGGATCTTAAAGGAAGTTACTATTACTTATACTTATCTTTCATAATCAAAAACAGAAAAAGAATAACTAGTCTCTACCTGTGCCTGCTGTGCTGGAAAATTTATAAGCTGAATAGAAAATCACTTCTTAGCACGTACCTTAATTCTATAAAGAGTGAACACAAATCTTTGCTAATCATCTAAATAGGTCTGTTCCCTACTTTGAAGATGTTCCAAAAAACCTGTTGGATAAAGAAATACTTATATGGCCAGGGATTCTCTGTTTTGTAAAATAACTTTTCTATGATTGTTGAGGGGCCTGGCATATTATTTAATCAGTGTGTATATAATGCTTATTTGGTAATGTCTATAAATGGAACTTATCATACAAAATATACTAAAATCCAGCAGACTATGTGACTTCACATTGCCAATTGTAGTTTCTTGGTCTTGTCATGAAAGCAAACAAAATGCACTTTTTATTAATTGGCCTCTAGTTTCATAAAATGCTGTGGCTAGTAGCTTGAACAGATAAATAGATGATGGAAAAGTTGGGATACATGCACTATAAACACAATTACCTTCGAAGGAGCTTTAAAAAAGGCATATTGGGCCGAAGAGATAGCACAGCGGTAGGGCGCTTGCTTGCCTTAGACACAGAAACATGGTTTGAATCCCGGCATCCTATATGGTCCCCCGAGCCTGCCAGAAGCGATTTTTGAGTGTAGAGCCAGGAGTAACCCCTGAGCGCTGCTGGGTGTGACCTCTGCCCCCCAAAAAATAATAAAAAGTTAAAAATAAAAAGACATATTAATTCCTTCTAATGCTAGAAAAAAATATAATACAGTTGAGGGCTTGAGGTTGATCAGTGTGGGTAAGCCAAATGACATCAAATTATAATAACAGGAAATGCATTGGGTTTTAGTCTTCAGGTCTACAGTTTAAAAGCAAAGTTAATCCCTTAAAATGTCAGACCTTTATACTTAAGATAATATTCTAAGATCTTCAGGTATAGACTTGCCTTCCTCAGGGTCTTCAACATTCCCTAAACATAACTTTCTTCTTATTATATATATATATATTTATATATATAAATATATATATATATATATACTAACTTGAAAAAATACTCAAAATAGCCTATTCTACTTTGATTCCTTCAAAATGTCTTTAGAGACCTTATACATGGGTTTATTTCTATAGTTTCTATTTCCAATCTCTCTTCTTTTTGAAGAAGACATAAGAGGTGTTTCTCTGAACACTTCTTAGATGATATAATTCATTATCATGATTTTACTTGAATTATGTATTCTTCAATAATTTTACAATTCACAAAGTGCTTTCAAATGTATTAGTTTATTAGATTATTACAATGATACTATAAAAAAGTTACTGTTATTTCTGCTTTACAATTGAATAGTGTTATGGAAGATTATTATTTTACACAAATTCAGTTAGTAGTTTTGTAGTTATACAGAACAATTTTCCCTACACAGTATTGTTTTATTTTTTTGTCTCAGTATAAGACTTACTAGTATTTTCTTTCACCATTAATGTGTGTTTTTAGGCAATAAATTATTGTCACTGATTAATTCAGTATTAATAAAGTAATTTGTCTAATTATAGCTTAGTGCTCTTTCTATAATATTTAGTTGTTTACCATCTTAAGTATAAAGCATCAAGCTAGTGGGAGGTACTGTAAAGTCCCAATACCACTCCTACAAAATGTCTACAAAATAGAAGAACTATTCTTCAAAGTATAGAGAAGCCTTGATTTTATTTTTCTAAGAATTGGGATAAAGTAAGCAAACAGACAAAAATAGTGTCTGTTTTTTGTTTTTTGTTTTGTTTTGTTTTGGTTTGGTTTCTGAGCCAAACTCAGACATGCTCAGGGGTTATACCTGGCTCTCTCTCAGAAATTAGTGTTGGTAAGGCTCAGGATACCATATGGATTCCTTGGTATTGTACCTGGTTTGCAAGGCAAACACCCTACTTGCTGTACTATCTATCACTTCATTCCAATTGTCCTTTATTTAACTTCAAGGTATGTTTCAGCGTTTATCCTAAATTTGGAAAGTATGTCACTTCAAGTTAATATTATATTGAAAGGAAGTCCAGAGGTTTTTCCCAGACTTGTGAATCCATTGTTATTAAACTCAGACTTTTTTAGCAGAACTATGCAACCACTAAATTCACACCATTTCTCATCTATTGGGAAGGTCTCCTAGTGACAATTTCCTTATGTTCCCAATAAAACTGCATAATGTCAAAGCATGATATATTTTCACTAGTTTCTTAGAGCAGACAATTTAAGGTCAATTAATAAACACATTGTGTTCTGCCATGTGTATAAAACCTGTAGCTAATATCTAAGAGTCAATATCTAACCCATGCTGAGATGAACTAAAATTTTAATGAACTCAGGCCAAGATGTAACAATAGAAATAATATACTTTACTTTTTGACGTGTTTTGCTCCCATCTCTTTAATTGTCACTGTTAAGTATCCTAGTGGTTTTTTTTTCTACTTTTCATCTGCATACCTTCAGGAAGAAGAGGCTGACAGGGAAGGAGACCATTTATTTCAAAAGCCACTTCACATTGCTAGAATACAGTTCTGTCTGAAGGAAATAGCAGAACCTGAGCTTTTTGTGAAAAGTACCTTTGTTCCAATAGTTTTTTTAAGAGCAAAAATGTATCTTAGCACTTTTGTCACTGTATTTATGAACTGTAAATCCTCATTTTATGGAAACACTCCAAGATTTCAAACTCTTAAATCAACCTGGTAAGTCTCCAACCTCAGGAGTTCAAATCAAGGAGGACTCCTTCAAACTCCTTCATTTTATTGGGAACTTTAGGAAAAACAAACAATGAGAATTTCTAATGTACTTTTCTTTAATCCTAAAGGCTTTTTATGGAAGACAACTAACTTGTAAAAAAAGAACAAAGACCATTGCTGAGACTGCATTTTCTGAGCCCTGGGTCAACATGACTTAAACAATAATAGTAAGATGTTCTCCTGGGATATTTGGTCTGAGACTCCTAACAAACCACCATTGTTTCCTTAGAATATTTTACTTTTATATCAGGATATAGTGATGGATATACAAGTAAACTTTCTGAAAGGAAGAAAAATGACTCTTAAATTAACCCAAATGCAATTGGAAGCACTTTATAAATATGTGGGCTTGCGGTTTTACCTTTTCTCTTCCAATATGCCCCATTATTTGCTGAATACAGTCCTATTATGGTGGTTGGTATCTCTGTGAACTGCATGCCAGCTTCTACTAATGACGCCATTTCACTGCCACCCAAACTCACCAATGTTTAGTCAGCTGGTAGTCCATGTCAGCCAATCTAAATAGTTAATTGTTGGATAAAATATTTCCATAGGCAACCACAGATATTAGGCTTATGTCTTTAATTAGTCATATTATATAGAATAGAATAGAATTTAGAGCAGCATACCTGGAGTTGCTGAGTGAGACTCATTGCAAACAATTTCCACTCATTCACTGAACAATTTCCAAAATTTATGGTCTGTGGACTGCTTTGCTGTGAATGTATATAAAGTGCCCAAAGACTTGACAGCCAATTTAAACCTTTTTCACTTCTTTTTTTGGCCTTGTAATGGAAAGGCCTTCATTCATGATGTGCTTAGCAGAGGTGAGGTCAGGTATCTGTTAATTCTTTAGATATAAGGGACACATAGGAACTATATAATGAAATATGTTGTCTTTTTTCCTCTTCCAGTGTAAGGTGATGTCTGTGCCAAGTAGTAATGCTCTTTTTCTGAAAGTCTATCGCAAGCTATTTAATGGCATGATCAGCAGGGCTCCTTACCGTCATTCCCACTTTTCTGCTCTCCAATGAAAACCTTCCCTCATAGGTCACTGTGGAAACACATTATTCTCACAACTTGTGCTTCTTCATACTGTCATAACCACTACAGGGAACGTTTTTTATCAGCCATTGGAGACACAGCACTGAAAAAAGAATTCCAACTAAGTCCTTTGCATGTGCTCAGTGGTGTCATCAACACATCAATCAAGCCATTTTACCATTTCTTTTGGAAAGTGATTGAAAAATGTCACAGGGAAATGGAACTCAGAATCAGAAAATTTAAACTCTGAAACTACAGAGACCACATTGAAATGAATTACTAGTGGTTTTTTGTTTTGCTTTGTTTTGTTTTGTTTTGGGGGGGTTCATACCCGACAGCGCTCAGAGATTACTCCTGGCTTGGCTCTTAGAAATCGCTCCTGGCAGGCTTGGGGGGCCATATGGGATGCCAGGATTCGAACCACTGTCCTTCTGCATTCAAGGCAAACACCGTACCTCCATGCTATCTCTCTGGCCCCATGAATTACTAGTGTTAGTGGGGGAACAGTTACAGAAAGTTTGCTCAAACTCAAATCAATTTTGAAAATTCAGTAAGATTTGCTGCTATTGACCTGTGAACCTCTACATTCCCCAAACACACCCAGGAAGATGTTTCATATCTGAAACCTTATATTGCTCTGACTGCTTGTCCTATATACCACTCTTTTCTGATCTTCATTGTGTGTTCATGAATCTTATCCCTTTGCTTAAATTACAATTATTTCAAGACCACAATAAATCTGCCCTTTGAATTCATTTCAAATGAAAATTTCAGAGCCCTAAGCATAGATTCAGTACCTAATAAACACTTAAGAATTCAATATGAGAGAAGAGCTAGAAATATATATATGTATATATATACATACATATATCCAGTATTCTATGGGTTCCATAAGTACAAATTAAATTTCCTGCCATCTTTATATACCAAGAATCTGGTACAGCAAACTATAGCACATTTTGCTGTTAAATCTGTAAGATTTATTAAATTAATTCATGAACAGAAATGATATTATATTATATTATATATATATATGTTACTTGTTTTACTATACTAAAACAAAGAAAGATTTTATTTTATATTTTTCATGTTTGTCACATAAGTGGGCATGATTTATTTTATCAATACGCTAAAAATGTTTTCACATTTTTCCCTCCCTCAGGTAATTGCTTTTAAAGGTATTTTTTTGTTCAAAAAGATTTACTTTTAAAGAAAAACATCATAAAGTTCAATTAGATTTTTTACAGATTTTATTTTAAACCTATTTATTTCAACAAATCATATAATAATAAAACTATAAATATATATAGATATTTTGTAAACTGTTTACCTAGTCCTCATCATCATCACCAATGTTAACATATTGCAAAACTACAGTTTAATATCACAACCAGAATACAAAAAAGTTATTGAATATTTTCATCACCCTAAAGTTTCTTCCTAAGTGATGCACCTTGTCATGACTTTCTTTTTCTTATGCTCATTCTCTCCATAAATCCTGCATCCTATAATTTGTTTTTCATTTCAGTGTTTTGTCATTTCAGGGTTGTTATATGTATGAAGTCATATGGCATGCAAACATTTGGGAGAGGCTTTTTCCCCCCACTCAGTGTACGTATCTGCATAATTCTTGAGCTCATTGATCATAACACAGTTTGATTATATTATTCTTTCTGAGCAGTATCTCATGATATGTGTCTAGCACAGTAGTTTGAACTCATTATCCATCAAAGGATAGCAGAGCTGTTTCTAGTTTCTGGACATAATGAATCAAGTACCTGTAAACATTAACATATTAATTTTGTGTGAACATTGTATTTTACTCTGAAACAAACAGTTAAAGGGCAAAGTTAGTTGCTAATTGGGTGGTAACTGTATGTTTAGTTAAAAAAAATCAACAGCTGTTAAACCATTTTTCCAGAATGGCCACATTATTTACATTATTTTTCACCCACCATGAAGTATGAATGATGCAGTTTTTTTCCATACCCTCACCAGTATATGCATTGTCACTCTTTTTTATTTTGGCCACTCTAATAATTCTATGGTGATATCTCATTATTTAGTTTTAATTAGAACAAATATTTTTAAAGCAGGCTTAGAGTCAAAGAAATATTGACCAGAAGTTATATTCTTCCCATAGATCCTTTGTGTCATCTCTGCACAGATCCTTGCATTATAGACACCTAACCTCCCTGTGATATATTTGTTATAGTAGGTAAACCTATATAAACATTACATTATCACTGTGAAAATGCTTTTACTCTTGAGTGTAGGAATCTTTGAGTAAGTATTGTATGAAAATTTCATACAGAATTCCAGATAACTCTATGAAGTTATAGTTATTTATTTAACAATTTCTGTTGACTTGGTTTTGCTTGGGGCTTACCCCTGGCTCTGTTCTAAGAGTTCACTTCTAGAGGAATTCAGGGGACCATAAGGGATGCTTAGGAGCTAGCCAGAACTGCCACTTTCAAAGCAAGTTTCCTACCATGTATAATTTCTCTTCAGCTATAATTTATTGTCTTAATTATTGTCTCTTTATTTCAATCAATATAGCTTTTTGGTTTTTTGTTGTTGTTGTTTTTTGCTTGTCTCTTTATTTCAATCAATATAACTTTTTGTTTTTTGTTGTTGTTGTTGTTGTTTGCTTGTTTTTGTGGCCTGTTTGATGCTCTGGCTATGAGCTCAGAAATATCTCCTGGCTTGGGGGTACCATATGGGACGCCAAGGGATGGAACCACAGTCCTTCCTAGGCTAGCGCTTGCAAGGCAGATGCCTTACCTCTAGTGCCACTGCTCAGGCCCCAATCAATATAACTTTTATTTATTTTTTAAAATACTATCTTTAAGCACGTTGATTACAAACATGACTGTAGTTGTGTTTCAGTCATATAAAGAACACCCCCCACTTCACCAGTACAACATTCCCACCACCGATATAACTTTTAGCTACCATTAATTCAGTGAAAGCATATAGAAATAGCTTGGAAGACTCAGTAAATGCAGTAATAAGTTTTGGTCCTACTCACATTGCAAACTCCAGGCAAAAAAAATGCTGACACAGAAAGAAATGTGGTATATATACACACAATGGAATATTATGCAGCTGTCAGAAGAGATGAAGTCATGAAATTGTCCTATACATGGATGTACATGGAATCTATTATGCTGAGTAAAATAAGTCAGAGAGAGAGAGAGAGAAAGACGCAGAATGGTCTCACTCATCTATGGGTTTTAAGAAAAATGAAAGACATTCTTGCAATAATTTTCAGAGACAAAAGAAATGAGGGCTGGAAGATGCAGCTCACAACATGAAGCTCACCACAAAGAGTGATGAGTGCTGTTAGAGAAATAACTATATTGAGAACTATACTAACAATGTGAATGAATGAGGGAAATAGAAAGCCTGTCTGGAGTAGGGATGTGGGTGGTGTGGGGAGGAGGGAGATTTAGGACATTGGTGGTGGAATCTTGCACTGGTGAAGGAGGGTGTTCTTTACATGACTGAAATTATACAACTACAATCATATTTGTAATCATGGTGTTTAAATAAAGATTTAAAAGAAATTATTTTTGGGGACTGGAGAAATAGTGCAGTGGGAGAGTACTTGCCATGCACATAGCTGCCCCAGGTTCAATCTTCAGCATCTCACCTGCCCCCCTGAATACCACCAGAAGTGATTCAGGTGTAGTCCATAAACAACAAAACAAAAAAAAATGAAAGCATAAAATAATTCTCCATTATTTTTCTCAATTCATTTTGTATCATTACAATTGTAGTTTTGAAGTTTTATTTGGGGGTTTTACATAATTTAGAAGTACTTGCAGTTTTTCTCGAACATTTGTCTTTAGCTGTCTGTTCTGGTGATTTTCTTCATCTCCTTGTTATAGGTGTTGCTATGTGAGAACCTGGGAAAATAATATTCAAGCAGGCCTAGGTAGTAACTGGGGTTTAACATTTCAAAATTTCAAATAGAAGCTATGATCTTGAGAATTTTGTAGGCCTGAGTGACTATGGGAGTTTTTAGTCATGAGTAATATAAAGCAGTTATGATACCATGAGAATAGTCTTGGACAGAAACCAAAGATTCATAGTAACAGTGACTGCTAGGTAATGGGACCACATAGTCTTTATATTGATGAGTACCTATACTACAGTCTAGCAACAATTGAATTGTAAAATTTAAGAAGACCTAGGCAATTTTCAGGGTACAAGTTTGTGAATAGCTAGCAAGACCTGTGTCACCAACTTTTAGTGGACTTGATTTGAAGCCAAAATTGTAAGATCTTGAGTGTCCAAAAGCAATATACACCAAAGTTGAGGAGACCAAGATCAGGAATTCAAGATCATTAGAGTTTATAGACAGTGGTAGAAGAACTTGAGAGAGATTGAATAGCTATCAGTGTCTAAAGGCCACCAAGACTGAGCATTCACTAGGCTACTGTACTTGCACAGACAAGAAGAATATCTTAATTCCAAGGTGGATTTAAGAGGACAGTGGGGTATAAAATAGAAAATGTTTCCTTGGGACTGGCAGGAAATAAATTCTGCCTAACCATGAACTAGCTAATGACTATAGTAGGCAGCTTGGCACTATGGCTAACAGTCTATATTTTTTGTCTGTCTATCATCAGTTGTGGGCTGGGGAGGGGTGAAGTCTATTTGTCTGTCAGGAGTAAAAATAAATATTAGTGTTTCTCAGCCTCCAGATAGGTCTGCTATTTTCTGAGGTTGAGTGGAGTGCTACTCAGGAGTCTGTCTCCAGAATCTATTGCTGTGGAAACTCAATAAGGTGACCACTGACAAGGATGTGACAGATTACCAAGATAGCACTCGCCTTGTCCATTCAGACCTGTTTATACTGTTGCAGGGTGACTTGATAAAGTGAGAAGTAAGGGAGCTAGTTTTAAGGAAATAGCATTTCCACCTCTGCTCAACTTACCTTGACTACCCTGGGAAATGTCTCATGTGGTGAGGTTGTATCATGTCTCATAGGTAAAGTCTTCTATAAGCACCTACATAACCTTCTATAAGCACCAGTCCCACATGGCAGCCATCAAGTTGCACCGAAACCCACTAGTTCTACAGAAACAGGAAGTGGGCCACATAACTCTAGTTCCCAGGGAGCTGTGAACTTGTGTTAGTCTGAGAAATTGCTTTTTGCAGGGCAGGAAAAGTGGATCTTAACCTCATTTTCGGTGTTCCAGGTCTGTGACATTCCCTCACAGAAAATAATTTCAGTAAGTGAATTAATGAAGCAAAATAGTTTTATGAAAAGCAATTAAGAAAGATGTGAGGAAAGATTTGTACACGCTCAAAAGAGGACAGGCTTTTCCAGAAGACAAAAACATACAATGGTTTTCAGGGACAGTTATATATAATCTCTCAAATTGCCTAGGTCTGGAGTTTCTGTATACAAAAAAAAATTAATCTGAGAAATCCTTGGATTCTTGACTGGCCTTTCACATTCTTGTCAGGACCTTGAGCTGTAACTTAAGTTCTCCTGTAGTTTCTTTTTCTTTACTGAGATGGTCCACCCTTTTCTGGGTGGTGCCTCTGTTTCTGCATTTGGGGGTTGCCTCAGTTTTTCCATTTCCAAGATCTCAGGAATTGCGTCTCAAAGAAATGTGGTCATTTAAGAACTATTTTATCAACTGTCCTATAGTTTGCAGTCTGTACTCACAAATCACTAAAGTCCTATTGTTATAAATTAGGTATAATATAATGGAAACAGGAACTGCAGAAATAGTTTTTTAGTAACGTAGTGGTAAAATGTGGAGGAAGAAACATAGTGGTAAGTTGTGGAGGAAGAGGAATAATTTTTCTATCTTACAATTTTATATATATTAGTATTTTGTTGAGTATAGTCTCCAGTGGTATGAACTTTATCAGTGAAGCTTAATTTGATTTCTCCCTGCTTAAGTTTGACTATAGGCTGCTGTAGTTGCTCACATTTTCCTTCCCCCAGGTATGTTAGGCTCTGATAAATAATATTGTTTCTCCCCAAAAAGGTTATGTTTAA
The DNA here is from genome assembly GCF_024139225.1 of Suncus etruscus. Lineage (NCBI taxonomy): Eukaryota > Metazoa > Chordata > Mammalia > Eulipotyphla > Soricidae > Suncus > Suncus etruscus. The sequence goes on along the minus strand of NC_064849.1, from coordinate 139,208,732 downwards.
TAAAGAATGATTTGACTCTTTGTAAATTGTTATTTTTACATGTCCTTCATGAGGGAATATTTTTCTCTGATATTCATTGAGAGAACTTGGTAGAGCTCCAAAACGTCAAACTCACAAAAGATGGGTTATCCTATTATCCTGTTTATAATTGGTTGGCATCAAAGTTTTCACTCAAAACTTCTTCACTCTTGCGTCTGTAGTATCTGTCTATTTAATTTCAGTTTTTCCTGTCCAGCACTGTTTCCCAGGAAAATTTCTTCTCATGAATATCTGTTTCACTAAATTGTAATGATCTGTATATGTCTGGTTTGTTCCTCCAATATTATGAATAACTTGCCTTCTGATCTTATTTCTCTAATGGGCCTAACTAGAAAAATTATAGACTTTTCAGTATGTTCTATTTTATCCTTGTTGAGGGAAAATGACAACTTCTAAGTTTCTTCTATACCAGCCCAGAAACCAGAAGTCCCTTACTGTACTGTGGTTTTAATTTACAGTTCCCCAAAGACTATTCCTGTAGAATATCCTTTATGTGTGTAGACAGTTTAAGTCACAATAACTTTCAATGACACCTACCTTTGCTAACTAAAAGAACTTCTCAACAACTATTTGAGTTTTCAGCTAAAGAAATTTAGCTACTCAAAAATTTAGAGTCATGTGTCTGTAGAGAAGAGTGGTGAAATTTATTGTTATTAAGAGTTCCTGAGGGTGTGGATGGTGTCTTCTTTAGTAAGCATGATGCTGTTTATTGAACTGTATTAATTAGTAAAATTGATGACCTAGCACTTGACAAAACTCTAGTTGGAAACATAACTTAGTTATTTCATAAGAGTAACAGACACCTGAAAACAATGCAAAGGACCATGACTTTAAATCTCTAAGATCACAAAATGAGCCGACAGCACAGTAGTAGGGCATTTGTGTTGCACGCAGGACAACTTGGGATGGACCCAGGTTCTATCCCCAGAAATCCATAAGGTCCCCAGAGCCTGCCAGGAGCGATTTCTGAGTGTAGAACCAGGAGTAATTCTGAGCACCGCTCAGGTGTGGCCCAAAACAAAAACAAACAAAAATAGATAGAACTATAAATTTAAATCTCTGAAAAGTTCTGGGATATGCACTGGGATTTGCATGTTAATGGGCAGAGTAGGGAGTGTTCAGTGGAGCTGTAATTGTGAGGAAGTTTGATTTACTTAAGGTAGATTTCCAGAGATTTTGTTGTTGTTGTTTGTTTTTCTGAAAAGTTGACAGTAGGTTAAATTAAGTTTGTTAACCCCTGACTGTATTCAGTAATCACTGCTAGTGTGTTTGGAGTATATTAGATACAGGACTCAACCCTCTCTCGAACAAGTGCAAGACAAGGCAAGTTCCCTATCTATTGGACTAATACTCAGGCCCCGATGAGCTCTTGTTTGGTTTGATTTTGGAGGGAATTAGGAGGGAACATGGAAGGGATTTTGGAGTGTTTTGACACATATGTATATGCATTGACGTTACCTTTAAAATTTTGAGTTGGAAACTACACACACACACACACACACACACACACACACACACACACACACACACACACACCAAACAAAAGATAAAACAAATGTGGGGCCTGAGCAGTGGTGCACCAGCCTAGGACAGATCCCCCAAAATCCCATATGGTCCCTCAAGCCAGGAACGATTTCTGAGTGCATAGATAGGAGTAGCCCCTGAGCAAAACTGAGTGTGACCCCAAAACCAAAAATAAATAAATAAAGATAAAACACATAAAAACACAGAATAAAATCAGAAAAGCAAGTGAGACAAAATATGCAAATAATTATAGTCATTCTTTCTAAAACCAAAGATATTTTTGAGAATTTCAAAAGAGAATTTTGTTGACTCTCCATATTAGTCACCCATGCTCACTACTTGCATATTATTTAATATTCTGAATGCATTTGGCCTCCCTGCCAGATTATTTTTCACTTGTGATTAGCAGCATGTTTGCTGCTCAACAAAAATTCTAATTTTATTTGTTGTGTGGTTTTGAAGATTTATTTGTTTATTTATTTATTCATTTATTTATTTTACTCCTAATAAAATAAATTTCTTTTACTGGTAAAACTTTTCTTTTTTTTTAGTAAAAATTTTGGTAAAAAAATTTATTTTATTCCTGGTAGTGGTAGACCTTATAGGATGCCAGAATTGAACCCAAGCTATCTGTGTGCAAGACAAATGCCCTGACTATTGTACTATTGCTGTTCCCTGAGGTGACTTGCTGTACAGTAAAATACAGAATAAATATAAGAAGTATATCATTAATATTTAATGAAGAAAATTCTGAATTATCTGCATGAAGAACTCATAAATAAGGATCCATTGAGCCCTGCCAATAGCTGCTCTTGCTAATAACTATCAATAATCAGTGAATGGTATAGTAAGGATTTACATATGTTATTTATTCTTGCCACAAATCTATTAGGTGGCTAATAGATTATAATTAGGAAGCTGACATTCATTTTTTCTTTTTTCTTTATTTTTTATAATATATTTAAGCACCATGATTACAAACATGCTTGTTTGGGTTTCAGTTATAAAAATAACACCCACTCCCCCATCACCAGTGCAACATTTCCACCACCAATACCCCCCATCTTCCTCCTCACCCACCCCCTGCCTGTATTTGAGACAGGTATTATAATTCTCTCATTAACATTGTCATTATAGTTGTTAGTGTAATTATTTCTATAACTGCACTCACCAGTCTTTGTGGTGAGCTTCATATTGTGAGAAGGTCCTAGTCCTCATCTCTATTGTCTCTGGGTATTATTACAGTAAGTCTTTTATTTTTCTTAAATCTATAGATGAGTGAGACTATTCTGAGTCTATCTCTTTCCCTCTGGCTTATTTCAATCAGCATAATAATTTTCATGTCCATCCATGTATAGGAAAATTTCATAACTTCATCTCCTGATGGATGCATAATATTCCATTGTGTATATGTATCACAATTTCTTTTGAATTTCTTTTGATTTCTGTTAAAGGGTATCTTAGTTGTTCCCAGATTCTGGTTATTGTAAATAGGATTGCAATGAATATAGGTGTGCAGAAGGCATTTTTTTTATTGTGTTTTTGTGTTCCTAGGGTATACCCTAGGAGTGGTATAGCTGGATCATATGGAAGTACAATGTCCAGTTTTTTGAGGAATCTCCATATTCTTTTCCATAATAGATTGCATTCCCACCCACAGTGAATGAGAGTTCTTTTCTTCCCCCATCCCTGCCAGCACTGATTGTTCTTATGCTTTGAGATGTATGCTAGTCTCTTTGGTGTGAGATGATACCTAATTGCTGTTTTGATTTGCATCTCCCTGATGATTAGTGATGTGGAGCATTTTTTCATGTGCCTTTGGTCATTTGTTTTTAATCTTTGAGGAAGATTTTCATTTCTTTTCCTCATTTTTTGATGGGTTTAATTTTTTCTTGTTTTTTTGTCAGATCCTTGTATATCTTAAAGGAAAACATAAATATATAAACATGGACAGTCAATTTTAGAAAGAAAACAAATAATTAAGAAAATATTAAATATGGTATTTTCTTTTACAAAGTACTCTTTCAGAATTTTAAAATCCTTTGAGAGAATATATAGAAATAATAACAAGACTACATAGGGTGACAGAAACACTCATTTGTAATATAATATTTTAAATGGTCTAGAAAAAGCTGCCTAAAAAGATGTTTTGCTTAAAGCCTTCATTTCCAGGTCAAGACAGGTCAAGACCTTTTTTGCTAATATAAACAGCTGTGCCCAGGAGATCTCACTATTGCTTCATTCTTTCTCATAGTTCTCAGAAATACCTAGGACACCTGCCTTATTATAATTTGGCTCAAGACTTATACGTTATGCCTATGCAATAGTATATTCTAGATTACTCTTCCCTTTCTGGGAAAGTCTAAAATTATTTCATGTACATTTTATTATTTCTACAAGATTGGCTCAGGACATGTTATTGTGATCCAAATTATTATATGTATTTCTTATTCTGCTTATGTGATTGCTTTAATCTTATAGAATCCTTTTATTTATTATATACTGTTTTCCATGTTGGGTTCATGTCTCCTGCTGACCCCCTCCAGGATTAATGAGTCTATATAAACCAGAAGTTTCCTATCAAAAGAGCTATGGAAAGTACCCTCTAAGAATGCAAGGCACAACTCTTTTTTTAGGAAGTCTCCACTGAGTCAGTTGGAATTGGTACTAAATCTCTTCAATAAATGTTCATTGCTCTTATGTGAAACATTTCGTCTTAGATAATATTTCCAGCTTTTCTCTGCTGAGCCTGCCTACATCCACGGACTATAGCCTCTGCAGGACCCATCCGGGTCAGATGTCCCCACCCAACGCACATGGGGCCAATTCCTGCCGTGATTGGGTATCCAGAGACTTTTAAACCACAGCGGCCTTGCTGTTTGCCTTTTCACTGCTGAGCCTGCCTACATCCAAGGACTATAGCCTCTTCAGGACCCACAACCGAAACGCAGCCGCTCTGCTTCGCTTTGCAGCCTCGCTTATCTTGTAACCCCTGAATTCCATTTCAGTACATTTTAAGAAGCAATCTACAGCCTTGCCATGGAGTAATTTTGCAGTACACCCCCATATTTACAGAAATCAAGATGGCTCCTCTAATAATCTAAAAAGTAGGAAACAAATAGGTATCCTCTCAAGAAGTTTAGAGTAGAATTATGGAGAATTATCAGGGAGCTCAAAAAAAAAAAAAAAAGCATCGATAAACTTGACTGGAGCAAAATTAAGCATCAAGAAGTTTTGTCAACTGAAATTAGACATTTTCACACTGAACTAACAGATCAGAAAAACTGAGCTTAACAGGACCCTTATTCCTAGCCTGAGGAGTGCTGGGAGGCTTGGCAGGCCCCCAGCCGTCCTTGTCTTTTTCCCCCTGACTCCAAGCCTTCCCTGGGTGCCAGCCCAGATGGCCAGAAGTGGGTTCAGGTGGACTCTTAGGGGTCCTCAGGGTTCCCCCCTCCCTCCGTACTCCAGGGGGGAGGTGCATGGGGAGGAGGGCGGGCAGACATCTGGTTTCCAGTTTCCTCTTTGATTCTGGAGACCAGCTCTTGCCAGGTATGGGGTTTGGGGAGGCCCCATACCAGAACCTTTCTCCCTAGCCTGGGGAGTGCTGGGAGGCATGGCAGGCCCCCAGCCGTCCTTGTCTTTTTCCCCTAACTCCAGGCCTTCCCTGGGTGCCAGCTCGGATGGCCAGAAGTGGGTTCAGGTGGACTCTTAGTGGTCCTCAGGTTCCCCCCTCCCTTGTACTCCAGGGGGTAGGTGCATGGGGAGGAGGGCGGGCAGACATCTGGCTTCCGATTTCGTCCTTGATTATTGGAGACCAACCCTTGTCAGGTATAGGGTTTTTCTCCCCTGGACTTCAGTCTTTCCCTGGATAGTGGTCTAGGTGGACTCTATAGGGGTCAACAGACTTTCCCCCTATCTCTCCCTACACTAAGGGGAATGCACTCTGGGAGGAGGTCAGGCTGTTCTAGCACTGGTTTATATTGGGACAGTCAATGGAAATTTTTTCTCTTTTTTTCATATTGATATTATTGTGTGCATATATTCTATATATCCATAATATCCATCTTGTATTGGGACCTTGATACTGCCCTACAAAGCTCTTTTCTAATATGTTACTGCCTCAGTCCCAACCCTTACTTCCCCCCATCCTCCCATGTAGGTGCAGCTAATGACATGAAGCTCACCACATAGAAGTGCAGTTAGAGAAACAACTACACTGAAAACTATCATAACAATGTGAATGAATGAGGGAAAAAGAAAGCCTGTCTTGAGTACAGGTGTGGGTGGGGTGGGGAGTGGGTAGATCTGGGAAATTGGTGGTGGGAATCCTGCACTGGTGAAGGGGGGTGTTCTTAATATGACTGTAATCATACAAGTACAATTATATTTGTAATCACGGTGTTTAAATAAAGATAATTTAAAAAAAAAAGATAATATTTCCACTATCCTATAGCTCAGACAAGAGGGGCCTGGTTTCGAGGACCTCCTCCTAATTCATAATATCTGTGCTCCCCCACTTTTCTTTTAAATAGTTTGATTTCCTTTCTGCTTTGAAAATAAAAGTGACAAAATTAATGCATACATTATTGAATGGCATTTTATGTATTTGCTAGAAAGTAAGAATTAACATGGAATCTTCTAAATCTATCTTGTTCTCCTGTGGAGAAAGCAGAGAATCTTAGTTATATTGACAAGACATCCTGGAAGTCCTACATCAAGATAGAAAATTACTCTTCCTGGGCACCTTATTTACTTGAGAAAAATGAGCTTATGTGAACTTATTTTTACTTGAATAATATGTCATTGGTATGTGAAAACTTGCAAATACTTTTGGAAATAGGAAGGATTCAAAGACCTTGACTGAGCTTGCAGAAAAAAAAATCTAACTTCTATTTAAAAAGCAGCCAGAAACAATTCAGTTTGTATCCCTTTTTTGTGGGGAGGGGCAAGTATTTTGGTTTTTGGTTTTTGGTTTTCGGTTTTTGGTTCACACCCGCTCTTGGCTGGGTCAGGGGACCATATGGGATGCAGGGATTCGAACCACTGTCAATCCTGGATCAGCTGCGTGCAAGACAAACGCCTTACCACTGTGCTATCTCTCTGGCCCCTGTTCACTGTTTATTAATATATTTATTTAAGCACTATGATCACAAGCATATTTGTAGTTGGGTTTTAGTCATAAGAAAGTACACCCCCCTTTCACCAGTGAAACCATCCCACCACCAGTGCCTCCATTTCCCTCCTTGCCCATCCTTAATGAGAGTAACACATGAAAGTATATTCCCAATATGAAAATATATAGAAGATATTCTATATCCCAACAGTGCTCATTTTAAAATGAAAAGGGGATGTATGAATTAGGATTTAAAATAGAGAATTATGAGATCTCTTAGAATAACAGACTTATTTGATGACTTGACTATTTGGAAGATAATTATATGCTCTAAAGTTATACATATGATTTTTACTCTAGATATTCGGACAAAAATTGTTTGTGATAAAATTAACACAAACCATAATTAAATCAATATGTTATATTATTCATGGTTTTATAAATTAGTCTTCCTTGATCATGAAGATCTCATTACTTCTATGTTTTTGCTTTTGTTTTTATTGTTGGGTCAGAGCTGGTGCTGCTAAGGGCTTATTCCTGGCTCTGTGCTCAGGAATCACTCTTGGTAATGTTCAATGTACTGTATGTGGTAGCAAAGATATCAAATCTGAGTTGGTGTCATTCGAAACAAGCACCTTAACTCCTGTACTACTTTCTAGTCTGCATTTATATCTTTAAAAATGTATCTAAAAGATTAATCCTTACATAACAATTGATCAGGAAATTATCTTGACGATGTTTATATTTTAGATATGTCTTCTATTGGTTTAATCTAGTATGCTTTAGCTGCAAAAACAGAACTTCTATTTAATACTCTGTATATTGAAAAATAGGCTTTGTCTTTTATGAGACAATTTTATTATTATTTTAAACTTTCAATGAAATATAAAAACAAATTCCACCATAAAATTATTTTTTGTAGAAAAATAACCAAACATAAAACAAAGAACTCCGGATAACATTTTCAGTGGACTTTTGATATAATAAAAAATATGAAACGAGACAACTCTACTTTTTTTTTTTGTGTATGTGGTTTTTGGGTCACACCCGGCAGTGCTCAGGGGCCACTCCTGGCTCCATGCTCAGAAATTGCTCCCGGCAGGCACGGGGGACCATATGGGACGCCGGGATTCGAACCGATGACCTTCTGCATGAAAGGCAAACGCCTTACCTCCATGCTATCTCTCCGGCCCCACAACTCTACTTTTTAATAAATATTATTGTAGAAGCATAAAATTTAAGTTAAATCAAGATGTATTCTTTGAATAGATAGCATATCTTCATGAAATATAATTTTATTACAAAGATTTCACCATCCTTGCTGGAATATTATGCAGCTGTCAGGAGAGATGAAGTCATGAAATTTTCCTATACAAGGATGTACATGGAATCTATTATGCTGAGTGAAATAAGTCAGAGAGAGAGAAACAGAGAGAGAGAGAGAGAGAGAGAGAGAGAGAGAGAGAAAGAAGCAGAATGGTCTCACTCATCTATGGGTTTTAAGAAAAATGAAAGACATTCTTGCAATAATAACTTTCAGACACAAAAGAGAAAAGAGCTGGAAGTTCCAGCTCACCTCAGGAAGCTCACCACAAACAGGGATGAGTTTAGTTAGAGAAATAACTAAGTTTTGAACTATCCTAATAATGAGAATGTACAAGGAAAATAGAAAGCCTGTCTAGAGTACAGGCGGGGGTTGGGTGGGGAGGAGGGAGATTTGGGACATTGTTGATGGGAATGTTGCACTGGTGATGGGTGGTGTTCTTTACATGACTGAAACCCAAACACAATCATGTATGTAATAAAGTTGTTTAAATAAAAAAAAAAGAAATTCAAAAGTTAGAAGAGGGAAGATATGGCTATACATATTTTTTATTATTAATAGCAATTATCTTTTAGTTTTGTTGTTTGTTTCTGAGTCACACCTGGCAGTGCTCAGCGGATCACTCCTGGTGGGTTCTGAGGATCATATGGGGTGCCAGAAATCTAATCCAGGTCAACTACATGTAAAGCAAACACCCTGCCTGTTTTTCTATTGCTCTAACTTCAATTATATAATATTATACATGCACTGTAACCCAAGAACTATATTAAATATACTTTTAAAAATCTAATTTTAACATTGTGTTTTCCAAACGTCACATGGTTAGTAAGAAATATAAGAGGAAATGCCTAAATCCAGGCTGTCTGACTTTAAACCTATGAACTAATCATAATATAATACTATTTAAACTTTGAGGGAACTTTGTACTTAAACTTTGAGGGAACTTTGTATTATAGAGGAAAATAGAATAAAATATACACAACTTGTCTTAACGGCTTAAATGAATAAAAAGGAAAACTTATAGCTATATGTACTTATATTTACTATGTAAAACATTTTTCTTTATATATTTACATGTATAAATATATATTTTTCTTTGTATATGTGTACAGGAAAAGAATTTTTATTTTGAGACTGTATTGAATGAGCCAGGAACTTTCCTGTCATCACTATGTCTCTTCAGGGATAAGTGACACATCTTATTACTAGATAAGATTATATAATGCATAAGAGGTAGATGTCTTGAGGGTCAGAGGATTTTTGTGTGGCTCAAAACCAAAACTTTAAAAATATGTAGACATCTATGATGTCTCATAAATTTTAGTTTTAAATGTATCATTATATGGGGCTGGAGATATAGTACAGCAGATAAAGATGCATGCCTTGTACAGCTGTTCTGAATTGATTCTAATTCCCTAAACACAAGGAATAATTCCAAAGTTCAGAGTTAAGAATAAGTTCTGGACATCACCCAACTGTCTAAATAAATAAATATTGAGTAAATATTTTCTTTTATTTCTTCTTTCATGTATTCCTTCTATTTTCACTCTCACCGATTCTTCTCTACTACAACCTTATCAGCTATATATCTCTAAGCCTGAACTAGTTATTCTCCTTAACAAATGTCTGACCTTAATTATTAAGATTTGTCTATTCTTATCAAGTGACTCGTTAACAATTTCCTTTTGAATCAATTGGGCTTTTAATTTTATTGACATTGAGATTAATATTATAGCTGTTAAATGTCATTCTATTTCTTATTTTGTCTTAGTTTATGGTATTCCATATTAGGGTCTTCTTAACCATAGCCTAGGAATTTTAGCTAGTGGCCAATTTAAACACTTAATTTATTTTGCTTAAAATAAAGCAGTACAGGAGCCGGAGTGATGGCGCAAGCAATAAGGCGTGTCTGCCTTGCCTATGCTACCCTAGGACGAACTGTGGTTAGATCCCCCCCACATCCCATATGGTCCCTCAAGCCAGGAGCAATTTCTGAGTGCATAGCCAGGAGTAACCCCTGAGCATCAATAGGTGTGACCCAAAAACCAAAAAATAAAAATAAAGCAGTACATATGAGATGATGCATATTGCCTGATCTTACATTTGCATAAGTTCTCAAAATTAGAAATTCTGATCGCAAAGTTCAAATAAAAATGAATTTAACTTTACAGAATACCTTATTTACATTCAGGATAGACAAAATTTCGAGTTTTCATTGGCTGTTTATAAAGTTTCCAAATGCTTTGGGAAGAAAGATAACTAAAACATGGATATATATCCTTCTGTCATTTGAGAGATACTTTTTCTCAAAGATCCACTACTACAGAAAATATATTGGTCTTTTTAAGTTTGATATTTTTGAGTAATCTAAAACATGACAATTAGGTGTGAAAAACTAAGGATAAAACTGAGTGTAGTGTCTGCCAATTTGGGGCAGTTTATAAGCCCATTGGAGCTTGCTGTTAACATGTATCTTGGCAAATTCATTTATGATGTGAGCTGCAAATTGGGCTGTTTTCTATCTCTTTGGAACTTTTTAGACTCTAGGATCAGAATAGAGCTGTCATCTCGGTTTAGTGAAACAAAATCCAGTTCTCGCTTCCATTCTTTCAATTTCTTGTGAGGAAATTGGATATAATTTTAAAAATATATATTTACATATATATCAAGAATTGTTAAAAGGAAATAAATTTTCATTATATATCAAGACATTAAAGTCAGCTTTGTATCATACAGTAGATCTGCTTGATTTTGTATTTTACCATACTTTCCCTCCTTTTCTCTCTTATCATATCACATTTAAAATTTATTTCAAGTCCCAGATAAAAATACAACAATAAAGGGAATTTGAAAGGATAGAAAAATATTTACTCATTTTAACTGAAAAAATTCACAATCTTTGTTTTAATAGTCAAATGGTTCAGAATGTAGTAGCAAACATATATAAAAACAGGAAAATAAACACGAAACTATATATGCTTCAACTGCAGAGGAAAATGTGCAGTACAAATATAGAATTCCATGTAAACCAAGCAGTAGGAAAGATAGAGGAAAGTTAAAATGCCATGGGATAAGAACTTTATACATTTCTAAAGAGGTGGATGATGAAGCTTGGAAAATCAAAATTAATTGCAAAGGATAATCCTTTTGGGATGGAATGTAAATAATTATTTACAGGGTTTACTCCTGGCTCTGTGCTTATGGTTCATGCCTGGTGGTGTTTGCAGAACCATATGAAATGCTGGAGATCAAACCTGGATTGGCTGTGTACAAGGCAAATGCCCTACCCACTGTACTATTGCATTAGCCCTATAAATACTATTTTCTTTGTAAACAGGAAGAAAAAATGTCATTTTAGACTAAAGAAGTGACTTTTTTAGGAAATTATTTCACTGTCAGAATAGTGAGAAGAAATTATGATAGATAAGATCAAGTGAAAAGAAACCAGATCAACAAGTGTTTATTAAGAATTGGCATATTTCACAAAGAACAAGAACAAGTGCTGGTGTGATGCAGAAGATAGGGACTCTTATTCATTGCAGGTGAGTACAGCCTTTGTAAACAAAAACAAAAAAACAGTATGGATAATCCTAAAAAATATAAAACTAAAAAACTCTAGAAATTGAGCTTCCATGTGATCCAGAAATACCACTCAGGATTATATCATAGGAGCTCAAACACACTGTAGAAAAGTCCTCTGCATTCCTATGTTCATTGCAACACTATTCACAATAACCAGAACCCAGAAACAACCAAAAGTGCCTGAAAACTGATTAAGTGGATAAAGAAACTGTGTTGCATCTACACCAATGGAATACTATGCAGTCATAAAAATGAAGTAATAAAATTTGCTTATATGTGGATTAGATATGGAGGATATTATGCTGAGTCAGAGAGAGGAAAAGATAAAAGTAATTGCACTTATTTTTGGGATATGAATAAAATATAGCATGGTAATAATATCCACAGGAAATAGAGATAAGGGTCTCAAGGTCCATGTCAGGAAGCTTGCCACAAATAGTCAGGAAGGAGAGTGTGAAGTTAAGGCAGAGAAAGAGCCACTATGACGATTATAGTTGGCAATGATCACTCTGGACAAGAAATGAGTCCTGAGAGTAGATAAAGTGATATACATAATAGTTCTGTAGTAAGGATATTGCATATTATAGTGCCTAAAAGGGAAAAATAAGAAAGAGAAGAAAAACACCTGTCCCAGAAGCACAAAGGGGAGAGGGCAGATGGGGGAAGGCAGGAAAACATTAATGGGGACATTAATGGAAGGAAATGTGCACTGGTGTAGGGTATTGTACATTGTATGACAAATATTTGAATTATAACAACTTTGTAACTGTGAAAATTCTGCATATGGACAATCTTGTAGCCCAGTGTTTAAATAAAATTAATTTTTAAAAAGAAGTGTGTTTTGGGGCTGGAGCAGTGGCACAGGGGTAGGGTGTTTGCCTTGCAAGTGGCTGACCTAGGATGGACAACAGTTAGATCCCCCTGCGTCCCATATAATCCCCCAAACCAAGAGCAATTTGCGAGCGCATAGCCAGGAGTAATCCTTCAGAGTCACCGGATGTGGCCCAAAAGCAAGAAAAGAAAGTGTGTTGTTTCTGATTGAGGCCATTTATGGTATTTTTGTAACATGCCAATGCAGGCAGGTACTCTTTGATTCTAGTTACTGTAGTAATTTAAGCTACAAAATCCTCAAGTTTCAGAAAAAGGTGAAGATTTCAGAAAAAGATGAACGTTCTTTGAATCAACTATTTTCATGCAGAATTTTCAGTGCCTAAAAAATGGTTTGAGGATCACACCTGGGGATGCTCAGGGCTTACTAGGGCTCTGCATACAGAGATTACTGCCACTGGGGTTCAGAATACCATATAAATTTCTAGAGATTAAATGGCCTTTGTATCCTAGTCACCATTTCCTTTGAATTTCAGAAGCTTCTAAGTTTAATATAGTCCCATTTGTTTATTTTTGCTTCCACTTGTTTGTCCAGTTTGTCATCATTGAAGATGCTTTCAGTTTTAATGTCATGGAGTGTTCTGCTTATGTTTTCTTCTATGCACCTTATGTTTTCATGTCTGATAACAAGGTCTTTAATTCTTTTTCATTTTACCTTGGTGCATGGTGTTAAAAAAAAGTCTGAGTTTTTTTGTTTTTTGTTTTTTTTTTTTTTGTATGTAGATGACCATCTTGATCACCAAAACCACCTGTGGGAGGGTCTTTTCTTGCTCCACTTTATATATTTTGCTCCTTTATCAAAAAATAATTGTTCATAAAATTGTAGAACCATCTCTAGATATTCAAGTCTATTCCATTGATATGAGGGTCTATCTTTATTCCAGTATTATGCTACCCACGGAATGGGAGAAACTATTCACCCAATACCTATTAGATAAGAGGCTAAAATCTAAGATATCCAAGGCACTGATTGAATTTTACAAGAAAAAATCTAACCCTATATAATAATGGGGTAAATATATGAATAGAGATTTTCTTAAAGAAGAAATATAGATGTCCAAAAGGCACAAGAAAAAATGATCCACATCACTAATCATTAGGAAGATGCAAAAAAAATAAAAATGAGATATTATCTTTCTCCACAGACACTAGCAGACATTACAAAATAAAACAACAAACAACAACAACAAAACAAGAACCAGTGCTGTGTGGATGCAAGGAGAAAAGGACTCTCACTTCTGATGGGAATGCAGACTAGTCTAGGCTTTTTTGGAAAAAATGTAGACATTTCTCAAAAAACTAAAAATTGAGTTTCTATAAGATCCAGCAATACCATTCCTAAGGATATCTTAGGAATACAAAAAGACAACAACAAAACAAGCCCTCTGCAATCCTATGTTCATTTTAGAACTATTTATAATAGCCAGAATATGGAAACAATCAAGTTGCCCAACAACAGATAAATGACTAAAGAAACTTTGGTACAACTACACAATGGAATACTATGTAGTCATTAGGAAAAATGAAGACATTAAATTTGCTTTTACATAGATGGAGATGATAATGCTTATGCTCCCATTTGACCCAGCTATACCACTCCTAGGGATATACCCTAGCAACACAAAAATACAATACAAAAATTCCTTCTTCACACTATATTCATTGCAGCACTATTTACAATAGCCAGACTCTGGAAACAACCAAGATGCCATTCAGCAAATGAATGGTTAAAGAAACTGTGGTACAGATACACAATGGAATATTATGCATCCGTCAGGAGATGAAGTTATGAAATTTTACTATACATGGATGGACATGGAAATTATTTTTCCAGAGGGAGAGAGATAGATACAGAACAGTCTTACTCATCTATGGATTTTAAGAAAAACTTAAAACGTTGAAATCATTTTCAGAGATGAGGGCCAAAAGGACCAGCTCAAGATATGAAGCTCACCACAGTGTGGTGAGTGCAGTTAGAAAAATAACTATGCTAAGAATTATCATAACAATGTCAGTGAGTTAGAGATGTGGAAAGCCTGTCTCAAATACAGGCAGGGGGTGGGGAGAGAAGATATGGGGGCATTGGTGATGGGAAGGTTGCACAGGTGAAGGGGGGGTGTTCTTGTTATACCTGAAACCCAACCACAATTATACTTGTAATCATGGTGTTTAAATAAATAAATTATTAAAGAAAAGGTTAGACATAAAATAATCTCATTTATTTGTGTGATATAATAAAACAAGAGATAGTATTGTAACAATATCCAAAGACAATAGAATTAGGGTCAGGAGATCTATCTCAGGGTAGGCTATTCTCCACAAAGAGCAGTGAGTGCAATTAAAGTAGAGAAGGTTCTACTAGGCCAATGATAGTTGGAACTAATCACTCTGGACAAGAACTTGGTGCTCAAAGGGCAGAAAGTGACACACAAAACACACTTCCATTGACAATAGTGGAGGCTACAGTGTCAAAAGGGAAAGTGAGAAAGAGAAGGAGAGAGAGAGAGAATGTGTTTGTGTGTGTGTGTGTGTGAGAGAGAGAGAGAGAGAGAGAGAGAGAGAGAGAGAGCCTATGGTGTAGGGATGGGAGGAAAAAAGGGGACATTGGTGACAGGAAGGGGAAGGGTGCACTGGTGAAGGATGGCGTACACTGTATGATTTGAAACCCAACAATGAACAATTTTGTAACCATGGTGCTTAAATAATGCAATCAATAAAAAAATTTAAAACACAAGGTTCTATGGATTGAACCTAGGTCAGTCAGGTGTAAATCAATTGCCCTACCTACCTATTCTCCAGTTTTGAGGGCTTATTCCAATTAGACATGAGATCAGCTTGTATTATTTTACATATGGTTTCTCTAGCAATATATTATGGAGAACCTCTTATGTGAAAATATCTGGTCTACCAGTCACTGCAACTAGTATAAAATTATTGCCAGAGCAATAACTTTAAAGGGTTGTGTAATGTTCACATTTACTTTGGAAAAGCAAAACTCTATGCTGATGACAGAGATGTAATCAAATGTGAATGATCAGATATCTAGCCACATTAATTTGTTTTAACTCTGTATTTTTTTAACTTAATTAATATTCTTTCTGCAGAGTCAAATACTTCCACAGGATTCCTACTGTTTAACTCTGACTGGAGACAATCTAAAAAAATACATATATCTCCAGAGGCATTGTCTCAAGAAATTAGAAGCAACTGGGTTAATTACAATAAAAGATGTCTGGCTAGATTTTTATATTGTAGACCCTAAACTATAAGCAAATGCAAAATGTGTAGAAAAATATTTCATTATATTTCAATCTGAAAGGCATTATTTAGATTAGTAGTATGGGTATTTTTAGAAAAATTGCGTTGAATCTCTTCCTCTGAAAACAGAAAGTCTTTGAAACTATTTTTCTGCAATGATAAACTGAAATAAAAAGCTTAAGAAAGTAGAGGTGGAATTGAAGGGCTCTACAATTTTAAAAATCTGTGATTTCAATTTTCCACCTCAGTACATCATATATGGGCATATCCTGGTATATGAAATTAAATGTAAATTATAGTATTTTTATAACAAGCAATGACCTACAAAAATACAATAAAGAGAAAGTTTCTATTTTTATAATATTAGGGGAATCTACACCAAAAACTAGCAAGTCTGTGCATAACTAAAACTATAATAAAGTGAAAGTATGTGAAAGCAGACTTTTATCAAGTTGAACATTGAGATGACAAGAACTTGAATGAAGCCTGTGAGCCACAGCAGGAAACTAATCTAAACCATACTTGTATTTTTGTTCTACATAAATAAATGTTAGATAATAAATGTTCTGCTTTTGGCATGAGGAGATAGCATAGTGAGTACAGCACGGCCTTGCATGGTGCTGACCAGATTCTATTTGCAGCACTGCATATGGTAGCCCAAGCCCTACCACAAATGATTCCTGAGCATAAAACCATGAATAATCTCAAAAATATCAGGTGTGGTCCAAAAAATTACAAATAATTAAATAATTTTTTGCTTCAGGACACTAAATTTAGAGGTAATTTGTTACATAGCAATATATTGCTCTAATCTATACTTCTCTTTGACTAATATCCTTCTATTAACTGCCTAATATCTCAATAGAAGCCTAATATTCTAATACTTTGGTTCTGGCTATTTATATGGCAATCAATTTTTCATAGAATAAGCTGGACACTGCCCTTTCTTACCTGGCTGTTTGCTTCTTACTTTGTGCTCTGACATTCAAATGTAGTTACAGGCACAAGACTTCTATGGAAGCTTTCTCAACAACCAATAGAAATAGGCCCCCTACTTCAATGAAAACAGATAGAAAAATAGGATAGTCTGGTAAGAAGGAATTCATTGATATCAGAAACCACTTACCCACTGCAGTAAACAACTCATGCATACTTCTTTGATTACCCTTTGACCTGTTTGACTTTTTTGCAGGGATTTATTTTGTAAAATGATCTACTTGCTTTAAATCCATTGTCTTAGGTTCTGTTTTGGGTTGAGAAATGTTTAAAAATCTATTTTACAAGGCCCAGAAATTTATATGGGCTTTGAAACTCAGAGCTCTAAAAAGTAACAAGTTATGATACTCACCACTTTTAAAATGGTGTTACCGGGGCCTGCGATGGTGACGCTAGAAGTAAGGTGTCTGCCTTGCAAGCACCAGCCAAGGAAGGACCGCGGTTCGATTCCCTGGCATCCCAAATGGTCCCCCAAGCCAGGACAAATTTCTGAGCACTTAGCCAGGAGTAACCCCCCTGAGCATCAAATGGGTGTGGCCCGAAAAAAGAATTAAAAAAAATAAAATGTTGTTACCAAATCAAGTGGTTATTAAGGTACTAATGGGTTTTTTTGTTTGTTTTTACAGTAAAAAAGCAAATGTTTAGCATATTCCAATAAATAGTTTCTCTTTAACTAAATATCATATATTATCTCTTTTGTCTGTTATAACAGTTCAGAGATACATTCTATTTAGTTTGACATTATCTTTGACATACATTGTCATAATAGCATATACACTCAGTCATAACTTAAAAGTGCTACATTTTGAATTAAAAAAGTAGTGACTCAATTTGCAATGTTAGCAGTATTTGATCCCATTGTGCACACCAATTGAAAACCTTTGGCAAATATATTTAAATTAATTTTAGAGTTTACATTTGGTTTTCAGCTGATTTTATTTTTACATATAGAGAGCTTTCACAATGCCTGAAAACTCTCTGAAGAATGTCAAATTCAGATCCTAACCTATGATTTGTCTGACAGTAAAGATACTTTTCCTTTTTTACAAATGCTGTCTGAAAGAAAGAGAGAGCGAGAGAGTGAGAGTGAGAGAGAGAGAGAGAGAGAGAGAGAGAGAGAGAGAGAGAGAGAGAAAGAAAGAAACAGAGAGACAAAGACAGAGAATGGATGCCATAGAGGCAGAAAGGATGGAATGAGGGTGCAGAAGGAAACTGAAGACATTGGTGTCAGGAAATGTGACAGGATGGTGGTGGAAAGTGTATGACTGAAATTCAATCATGAACAACTTTATAATGTATCTTATGGTGTTTCAATTAAATCAGTTAGGTTAATAATTTAACTTTTTAAGCTGTCTTTGAATGTCTATAAAAAGAATAAATATTTTACATCTGACCATTCAAATATTTCAAACATGTATTTTAAGAAGGAAAATGAAATATTTTCTCAGAATTTTTAATCTTAAAAAATTATCTTTTAGTTAAGATTATTGGAAAAATTTCTAAGAAAAACAAAAAGAATCTCAACAGAATGTATTTAATTTTGGAGATAGAGCTTTTTCTTTAGTTTTCTGATTCATGCTGAGATAGCATTTCTAATTCTTTTTCTAACTTTGGTTGGTTTTTAATCTTTAAACCAAGTTGACTGCCCCTCAACTGGATTTTTTTTTTTTATTCCAAGACTAATGAGGGATGAAAGCAGAACAGTAGATTTGAGGGAGATTTTCCAACTAGTCTAAAGCGGCTATTGAAATTACCTCTAAAGTCTCTTAGGGCAACATTGGACTGCTTAAATTGTTAAGTATACAAATAAGCAATTTTCACATAGCAACAACCTCACTGTGGAAACTAAAATGAGTCATATAGCAGTTTGTGGTTTAGTATAAATTTGTTCATTGCCTATCTTTCTTTGTCTTTTATTTAAAACAGCAAGCTTTTGAAGAGAGCAAAAAATAAATGAAAATTTATAGACTCTATAGTATCTGTCACAACTCGTTTTTTTTGTGGAGTGAAAATGAGACAATAAATGAAAATGTAATCTAATAAAACTTTATCAGAATAGTCTGCCTCTTGCCAGCTGAACTTTTTCAAGTCTTATTGTACAATAAGAAACTTTAAGAATGATGGCTTAGCATATAGTGGAGGAGTGCAGTTAGGGCAGAGAGGGAACACTATGACAGTGATAGTTGGAAATGATCACTCTGGGCAAGAACTGGGTGCTAAAGGAGATAAAGTGATATGCATGATATCACTTCAGCAACAACCTTGCAAACGACAGTGTCTGAAAGAAGAGAGAGAAGCAAGCTAGTGAATGAGTAAGTGGGTGCACATGAGAGAGAGAAAGAGAGAGTGAGAGAGAGAGAGAGAGAGAGAGAGAGAGAGAGAAGAGAGAGAGAAGAGAGAGAGAGAGAGAGAGAGAGAGAGAGCAGAAAAAATGTATGCCCCAGAGGCAGGCAGGGAAGAGGGCAGGGGAGAGGCCAGAAAGAAAACAGGAACATTGATGGCATGAAGTGTGCACTGGTGAGGGTGTTGTATGACTGAAAATCAACCATGAACAACTTTATAACTTTGTATCTCATGGTAGTTCAATTAAAAATATTTATGAAAAGATAAAGAATAGTGATTTGAGGTTATGTCATTTTATCTATGACTTATTTCTTTCGATGACTTAGACACTTTATTAGTTTATTTAAAACATATAAAAGAAGCGATGTTTTTGATATATAATAAGAATATAACTTTGAAAAACTTTTAGACTAAGTAAAACAACTGAAAATAATAAGGAGCTGTCTGCATTGATAGATCATCTAATTTAAGCTGCTTGGTGTAATTGCTGCACTTTAGAAGTTTGAGAAAAATGCAACTTTGCGTAATGAATAGCTGTGTCAAACAAAGAAATAAATAAAAATGCAAATGGCTCACTGGCTTATGCAGATAATGACTAAAAATCCATTTCTAAATTAAGTAGCTCATTGATCAAAATAGATATGTTAGCATTGATAGTATGCTGTGGTAACATATAGTGCAGTACAATACATTTAAGAAGACATTAATTGAAAAAAGTAGTATTAAATAATTCTCTTATCAGTCTTAGAAAGTTTTGCTATAAGATATATACAAAGAATTTGAATTTATGAATATGTTATACAATTTTTTTTCTCAGAAGGTACCAACAACTACTAACACATTCTCAGTTCCATGATCTTAAGGAAAACCACCCTATTGGTTAATAGATCTAAATAGTATGTATTAAGCAAGTGTTATGTAAGATATAGAATATGATTGAAGAGGTAGCTGAGAGGTCAAAATTATTAAAAAAAATATATGTCATCAAACCATTTCTCCGTTGAAAACTCAAATGTCACTATTACCTGATTCCTTTGTGTTCATTATTGTATTTCATTTCAGCTTCTTTGAGACTGGGGAAGGTTCCCAGGTAGCATTCAGAAGCCTGAAATCTGAGATTCAAGGGCCCAAGAGTGCAGTGTAGTGAGTGTCCTGTAATATTAAATATTATTCAGAACACTCCAACTGATGCTCAGGAGATTGTGTGGTGCTAGGGATAAAACCAAGGTCAAATCATGTAAACTATGTACCTTAACTTCCATACTATCCCTCTGGACACCAAGTTCAATTTTTCAGAGGGCCTTATTCCTAGCTTATTCTTGATGCTTATTAGTGCTTACTTGGACTCCTTATTGGCTCTCTGCTTCTTCTAATTTGGAACTGACTCCTGACTCTATGCTCAGAAGTAACTCTGATAGTCTTTGGGGGACAATATGTAGTTTCAGGGATTCTTATTTTGGTCAATGGGAGGCAAAGCCTGGACCTTACATACTATATTGACTTTCTGTTCCTTGACTTTAATTAATTTTTGTTTTTGTTTATTTTTTATTTTGGAAGTTTGACAAAAACTTGACAGTTTTCCAGGCTTTGGGGGACAATATGTAGTTTCAGGGATTCTTATTTTGGTCAATGGGAGGCAAAGCCTGGACCTTACATACTATATTGACTTTCTGTTCCTTGACTTTAATTAATTTTTGTTTTTGTTTATTTTTTATTTTGGAAGTTTGACAAAAACTTGACAGTTTTCCAGGCTTAATCATGGTTCTGTGCTCAGGGACCAATACTGATGATAATCAGGAGATTGTTGTAGTTTTAAGGATCAAACTCAGGCAAGGGGCATGCAAAGCAAATGTCCTATGCAAGTATTATCTTCCTGGTCCCTAAACTTCTTTTAAAAAGATATTGAAAGGAAATTGAGATAATATCACTATCTCTAGACTATGTTAGCACTACAAATATAAGTATAAATAGTACAAGTATAAATGAGTATAAATTGACAAATAATCAATCTAGGTTCAAACCTCATCACCATAAATAATTCCCCACACACTGCCAGAAGTGATGTAGAATGTAGAGCTAGTAAGTCCTGAAAACAGCTGAATGTGAGCCAAAAACAAAATAATAAATGAATATATAATAATATATATAATAAAATATATATTTATATTATATATAAAAATATATATAAATATATATAATAATAATAAATGAATATAGGTAATTTTTTAAACACTGAATAATTTTATGATCGGACTTCACACACAGTGATGAAAATTTCATCTTCACACCAGGATATAGAAAAATTAAAGGTTGCTAACATTAGTAAAAAAAAATAGTGAAACACTCATTTAAATATAAATACTGCATTTTATATAGTACTCTAAAATTACTATTATTTTCTAAAATGAATTTAATTGAAAGTTTTTCCATTTTCTGGCATCCTCAAGAGAATATCACACCCACCTTTAAAATAACTAAAAAATGGTGTGGGTGCGGAGGCACAAGCAGTATGGTGTCTGTCTTGCCTGTGCTAGCCTAGGACAAAATGTGGTATCCCCCTGGTGTCTCATATGGTCTCCCAAGCCAGGAGCGATTTCTGAGCGTAAGCCAGGAATAAACCCTGAGCATCATTGGGTGTGGCCCAAAAACCAAAACCAAACAAACAAAAAGTTAATTTTGGTTTAGATTTCTCTCAGATGGTACATACTAAATGCATTAATAAACCATTTTCTCTCAGTTGTTTTTTTTTTTTTTTTGTTAAAAACAAAAGTCCCAAGGAAAAAGCTAATATTTTTAGGTTAAAAACAAGCTTTACTTCCTTATTCCATATGGATTTGAAAGACATCACAGCAACTACAATAGCACAACCATATTCAAGGCAATATGTGCAAGTTTTGATAAGTACAAATAATTACTTATGATCAAGTCTGGTGTGGTAACTTGTGGTTTGTTGTTTTCCTAATATATTCTAAATGAGTATGAGGAAAAAGAGAAGGCAGTAAAGATTTACCTGAATGTGAATAATGAAGAGTAAGTAAAAATTAGTCTATTTTGGTGGTATTGTGCCTGTCTTATCACTATTTCCACTTGCAGTTATGGACCATTCTTCCTTTTATTTAAGATAATTCTAAGACCTCATAATTTAGAAGCTGATGTGGGGCTTTATATAGATCTGGCTTCACTAATTGGGCCATAGTAAAATCATCTCCTAAATATTATTACTCTTCAGCCTTAAAAGTATTTTTAAGAAAAAAAGAAAATGTTAAAGAATAGTTTTGAGTATTTAAAATCTTTTTCAAGTGTACTCAACATACATCCACATAATATATGGTGAATTTGTCAGAAAAGGTTGGCCCAAATGGCCTCTGAATTTAGTTCATGATTCTATTAATTAAATTTAAAATAACCAAAAATATAACTAACAATTGCCTTCACTAATCTCTACATACAACTGCCTTTTAAGGAGTCAAGTTCAATCTGTTTTTTGGAAGGGTGGTAGGGATGATGAATGGTATATAAAAAAAACCTACTCCTCAGCCATGTATCAACACATGCAAAAAAGTACTATTAAGTGTTTACATAATATACTTCATCCATAAAAAAAAACTCTATAATAAATTGTTTTGTTAAACTAGTTTGGCTTGTTTGAGAGGCAAAAAAAAAAATTGGTCAAATTTTATTATTCTCTGTCTGCTAATTACTCGGACTCTGAAAGTGAAAATTATACCCTAAGAACTATGCCTCTTCTTTCAACACCCATTTTTCTCTGCTCTTTAAGGAACTTAAGAAAAATCTCACTCATGAAGTTTTCAGACACATGCTTTTTTCTTATTCTATTTAATTGGATTAAGAAGTGGATTAGAGCACTCCATCTGCATACCATTTTTCTTTTTGGGGCAGGGGCACACCTAGTAATGTTCAGGGATTACTTCTTTCTTTGCATTGAGGATTTACTCCTGGCAGTGATAGGGGTACTATATGGGATGCCAGGGATCAAACCCAGGTTGACTGTGATACATACCTTTTGATTGCAACTACTCCCAATGCTCCTCCAAGTCAGGAAAAGATTCTATCAGTAGAAAGCTACTGAGGTGATACCTTATTACAGACCTGGAAAGCATCTTACATATCATGCTATTTCCTTCTGTGGTCCTCAAATCTTTCAATTCCTCTTTCCAGGAGAAGAACACAAGCACAGGGAGATTTGGTTCATGTATATGTAAAGTAGTTATTTTAACTGAAATTAAATTAAATTCCAATAAAGGTTTTAACTTAAATGAAAAAGGGATTAGCCAATCTCCAGAGGAAAGGCTAGAACTACTTAGCTTTCTAGGTGGTATTTATTTGTTTTCATATATCTCCAGTGCAGAGCCTATGTCTTTGTGTAACTATATCTCACTCATAACATGATTTGTACATTTTTAAAATTAGTTCATTAATCATAACTATATTGAACTTGCCACAAATAATAAATATAATTAAACAGTGAACATAACTAAATACAAACATACATATGTACATGTATGCATAATGAAAAATAAAGACTAATTGGAAGTTGTCTGCACTGGAAATTATTATAATGCCTTTGGTTCTTGGAAAATTTTTTATTTAGGCATGCAAGTAACATTATGTAACTTCTCAAGTCTAATATACAACAATTAAAAAAAAAGCAAGATAACTAAGACTAAAGAACTTATAACTGCTATTGTAAACCAGACTATTTGAGGGTTATGGGGTGGGAAAAAGTCAGATCCTGGAGTCATGCCAGATTCTCTTCCTTGGTTGGGGGTATCTATATGGGGTTTTGAGGTTTTAACCCAGGTCAGAAGCATGCAAAGCCACCACCTTACCTGCTGTACAATCTCTCAGCCTTCAGTAAGGTAAAATTTAATGAACTAAATACCAAATACTAGCTGGTTTGGCCAAGTCTCTTTTTTCACACTACACTTTTAGGACAATGAGCTTTGAGTTTAGTTTTTAAAAGAGGGCAGAATTCACAGTATTTAAAAGTAATTATCCAATTAATCCCTGGCCTCTGGAAAAAATGTTACACACAAGTAGGATTAAACAAGGATTTGATTTATGTTGGGAGATAGGAAAATAGACTTAAAGGTTAAAGATCTTTAACCATGGATTAATGGCATTAACTCCTTTTGGAACTCTATTATCTACCCATTAAAAATCTTGCGAATAAATAATATCACTAATTTTTAAAGTTTCTTAATCAACCTCTCATCCTAAAAAGCACATTTTCACCTAGCTTCTTTGAATGAGAAGAAAGAAAATTACAAAGAACTCCACAGCTGCTTCTGCATGAGGCAAGAGTTTTCCATCTGTATTGTAGTACTTGGCCCCAAATCAATTTTTACACTCCATAATGCATGTCTACATAGCAAGAAAGGAAAAGAAGTTGGAACTATATGGAGTCAAATGAGAAATAGAATTGCTTCTCTTGGCATTTGTGACTCTGCAGCCCAAGAAACTTCTTTCTGAGTTCATCAGTATTTCTGTACTGACTTCAAGTTATCCTAAGATTTAAATGAGCAAAATCTAAATAGATGTTTTTAACATCCTGACATCTATGAATCAGTATGGGTACTGGCAATAGAATTCAAAGGAACAATTGGGTCTTCCTGCTGTCCTTCCCATAAGACATCAGAAATAATATAGTGGTTTATAATTTTGAGGTTAGGCAAACTTCTGCTTAAATGTGTATTATTATATAAGCCAGCATTTTATAACTGGGAGCCCTGTGAACCCTCATGATTTTCAATAAATGGAGGATGGCATGAGACTAAGGAACCAAGTTGTAGTAGTAGGTGGTAATAGGAAAGAAACAAGGTCAGAAGGAAATCATGTTAGAAAAGGGTTAATAATCACCATTCTAAACTGTACAGAAACTTCTCTGAGCTCCAGTTTCTTAACCTGTAGAAAGAAAATAATAATATTAAACTTGTAGGGCTACTGAGATAGGAAAAGGGGTATTAAAAACAAAGGTAACAGTAAAAGAAAAAATAGTTGTGAATATTATAATTTTCTCCTCTTTTTTTCCTTCTCATTCCCTTGTGTTCCTTTCTCTTTCTTTATATGTTTCCCTAACCTTTGCCTCAGACCTGCCAGAGTTATAAGAAGACCCACAGTCCCTGAACAGGGAGCCTCTCTGACTTAAAGCTCTACTGGCTCTTATTCAAGATTCTGTCAGCTTCTCTACCTCAGATTGCTTTTGTTAACTAGAAAACATCATCCAAATGCCTTTATTGGTTTAAAAGGCCTTCTTTAATAAAGTTTCCTTCCCACCTGTATTTTCATTAACAATTGACTTACTTACAAAGAAGAATATTGTACTTCCTCCCTAAAGGGGATGCAGAATACTAGAAAATAATTTTAAACTGTTTTAGCAATGTTTAGATGTTTTTCTTTTTTTTTGTCCTTGAAGATTGTAATGTTGATAAATGGTTACACTAATAAAATATATCAAAGAACACTGTATTTTTTCAGGTAGACTCGCCTTTAAATCATTTTATATCACTGTCATTTGTTATCTTTTTTTCTTATACATGAGTTTTTATACATGCTAGTTTCTCTACAAAATTCAAAGAAACTAACATCATAAAAGGACTTCTTTGGTCAAAGACAAAGAAAAATTCAATTGCCCAAATAAATAAATAAATAAATAAATAAATAAATAAATAAATAAAACAACCAAAGTTAATGAAAACCAATATCACTAGGTTGTTTTGTTTGTTTTGTTGTTGGTGTTGTTTTCCAAGTTCTAATGGAAAGTCTAAAGTACTTATGAATAGCTGCCTTATCAAATCTGTTGGAGGAAAGACTTCAAATGAAAAATGTGAATCCAGTGTTCTCCCTTCTAACATCTTGCCTTTTTTTTAAATTTCCTTTTCTTCTCTTTCTAAAGGTGTATAAAGAAAGTCTTCTAAATTTGAGGCCTTGAAAGAGCAGCCTGGCTACTGGGCCACATTACAACTCCAAGATATTCACCCAGCATATTTTCATGATTTCCCTGAAATTAAAGCCTTTTGAATGCACCACTCATAATGATAATTTGCCTAATTGTTCTTCATTGCAACTTGGACAAGAGCCTGTAAAAAAAGAGCTAATGACAATAAAACACAGAAACTTCCCAGTCCCAGATTATGAACACTGAAAGACTCTACCAAACAAGTTATTTTACCATTGCTTATTGTACTTGTTTGCCCAGGTTATTTTAAAAAGATCAAGGGAGATGTCAAATCTCAAGAGTCATATCTCGTTGGGCAAAATATTTTCTTCCTAATGGCAGAGGATAGCAGCAACATATATTATGTTCTAACCTGTGAAAACACCATTCTAAGGAAATTTTACATGGATTAACCCCAAAGTTCATAGCATCCCTAGATTTGGTGGTGGATTTGTTAGTGTACCCTTCCCAGAGTTGAAAGAACTAAGACATGGAGAGGTTGCCCAATTTTATACAGAAATTATGTTTAATTGCTTTCCAATGAAGAGGGCTATGGACTAAAACTTTGTGATCTATCCCAAATTCATTGGCATATCTAGTGCTAAAGCAGTATTTGAAAGTTAATGTGGAAAGTTTGGATGAAGTAATGAATATTGTCCTCAATGCAAGTACTGCCCTCTTAAGAGGTAGAGGCTCTAGAACTCTCTTGACCATACAAGAAAGTAATGGTCTGAAAACCAGCAATAGGGTTCTCAACAAGAATCTGGCTTTGATACCTATCTTAAATAGATTTACAACCTCTACAACTGTGAAAAAAATAAATGTCCCTTGTTTATGCCCCCCCCATCTTATATTATTATTCAATAGTAGCCCAGGTTGACAAAGACAGAATGCTACAGTCACAAACATGGCAGTCTCCAACAGTTTCAGAGGCTTTAAATACAACACATATTCAGTAAAAATCTTGATTAAATTCAGAATAATCTCCATCCACATGGAATTTTATTTAGAGACCTCATAGACGTGATTGAATGAAGCATTAAAGGTACTATAAATAAAAACCAGCCATGTGGCTCAAGTGGCAGTGTACAAGCCTTGATAAACACAAAGTTTGATTCCTGATTCTTGCACTGCAGAACCCTTGAACACTGCTGAATGTGGCTCCCAAAACAATAACCCAACAAATACTTGAAGCAACTGTCACCTTCATTTGGCAAAAGGATGCTGAAGACCTCAAGGGTAAACAGGCATGCCTTTCACATTTGATAATTATATTTAGAAATCTGAGTGGCCTTAATAGCAAATAAAATCATAACTGCCTCTGTATCTTTTTAATTATTCCTTGGATGGAAGTGGAGGATATCATACTGAGTGAAATCACTCAGAAGAAAAGAGACTAATACAGAATGATCTAACTCATATACAACATATAAAGTTATACAGTAATGGAATAACAAATGACGTAAGACAGCAAAATTGAAGCTCTGGTCCACAGAGTGAAGCAAAGGTTTGATTAAAAAAAAAAACAAAAACAAAACTTATTTGAGACTTTGATGAAAGAGGTAAGCAGGCATTTTGGTAGTAGATGTAGTGTTGGAGCAATTGCATGAAACTGTCACTGACGGGCCCGGAGAGATAGCACAGCGGTGTTTGCCTTGCAAGCAGCCAATCCAGGACCAAAGGTGGTTGGTTCGAATCCCGGTGTCCATATGGTCCCCCGTGCCTGCCAGGAGCGATTTCTGAGCAGACAGCCAGGAGTAACCCTGAGCACCGCCGGGTGTGGCCCAAAAACCAAAGAAAAAAAGAAACTGTCACTGACAGTATTGTAGATCACAACAACTCAATATAAAGAAAAACTATTACTATGCATTATTTTGGGGTCTAGAAGGGCTACATTTGGCTGAATGAAGCTTACTCCTGGTTCTATGTTCAGTGAGAACTCCTGGAATGATTGAGGAACTATATGATGAGCCAGAAATTTAACCCAGGCTAGCTGCATACAAAGCAAATAATCTTCTTATTATCGCTCTAGTACCTGTTTTGCTTTCTTAGCTAAACTAATTTTCATATAGCAAGTTTCTAAAAGAGCTAAAAGGATAGGAAATAATTAGAGTGGTAGAATAAGAAAACAAAAAAGCCTTTCAAGAGACTTGTTGCTCTTTAATTTTTTAATGAAGTCAGTGGCTTTTGTAATTTCTTTTCTTCCCTTAAAAATATTTTGATGGGAGCTGGTGAGGTGGCTCTAGAAGTAAGGTGTCTGACTTGCAAGTGCTAGCCAAGGAAGGACTGCAGTTCGATCCCCCAGCGTCCCATATGGTCCCCCATGCCAGGGGCAATTTCTGAGCACTTAGCCAGGAATAACCCCTGAACATCAAATGGGTGTCCCCCCCAAAAAAAATATTTTGATGATCCATTGTTGCAGGCTAGCTTTGGTCCACCAGATCTCATGGGCTGGCTATTAGGCCTGGGTGCATTAGAGGGATTCTTTGAGTCCTCTTGGAAGAGAGTGAATACACAGATGGCAAAATATGAAATAATGATGACCACACACAAATGTATAGGGTCCTATGTTCTGGCAAGTGTGTGACAATTTTAATTTCCACGCTAGGAGTATTTAAAGGGAAAAATGACAGTAACAATTATTTTATAAAAACCTGCAAGCCTAAGCCATGAACTAATCACTGACTAGTATCTATCTGGAAACTCAATTTTATGGCCTAGAAATGTCCAAGGTCATAGTTTATTTTCATTTTCATCATTTCTTCCCTCAGAAAATAACCATTATTTCAATATCAGAAACTTTTGGATAAAAGCCTCAAATTCTATTTTCTATTTTAAAAACTCAAACCCTGATTATGACAGTACTGAAACACTATCCTATGATCAAAATCAAGTTAAGATGATAGTGCTTGTAGTAGTAATAAAAAGAAATATTTTACTTTTTAGTTTGAGTGCCAGCAATGCAATTGAGCTGACTGTGGAAATTGAGAAAGGAACAGAACTTAGACAACACATAGGCCTATCTGATAAAACTGATCTGGCAGTAAATTTTGGAAACAGAAAAACTTACAGCAAAGAGTCTTGGAGACAGAACAACGAGGATAAGGTGTTTGCCTTGCATGTGGTCAATCCAGGTTTGATACTTAGTCCCACAGACCATTCTCCACCAGGAGTGATCCTTGATGAAGAGCTAGGTGAAAGTTCTGGGCAAAGCAAAGTGTGCCATCCCCTCCCCCCAAAAAAAACCCCACCACCACTAACAACACCACAACAACAAATGAAAAAAGAAAAGAAAAGAAAATGAAAACAACAAAAATACAACAAATTAAATAGTATTTTGAATACTTTACAAATATTTTGCTTTTATTAACAAGAAAAATAAAAGATAAGAAAGACAACACTAAGCATTTCAGAAAAGAGTGAAGATATTTTTCTTTTAAAATTGCTACAAGGTTTGATATTCAACATATGTGACAAAAAAGTAATGACATGTAAGACTTGGAAGGTGTAAAGAAATTGATAGTGCATGTAGGACCAATAAATTATTATCCTTACCATCAACAGAAAAACATACAAGTTGAAAAAATCAGACCATATACTTTATATCAGCTCATATAAGTATGACCTATTTGTTTAGAAATTTGGCCCCTTTACATTTTGAAGATACCAAGAATTCTTTTCTATTGTTTGGGTGATTAATGTCTTAGTTCTGTTCATATTATTAGAATTTATGCTAATAAAATGCAATCTTTATCCTTATACAAGTTTTCTCTATCTTTTCCCTAGGGAGAAAAAATAAAAACCTAAACAATCTAGTGAGAAATTTTTCTTCATGTGATATAAAATATCCATATAACTATTTTGTACTTTATAAAAGGTGTTTTCCTTCAGCATTAGTACCATTTACTATGTAAACCAAATTTATATGCCTTGTAACCAATAGCTTATTCTGAGTTAGTAAATTCTATGGTCTGGCTGTAAAAGTTAGGTGGAATTTCTATACAAAATTCCAACAGCAAATTAAGAAGGAAATCTCCATAGATTTTATTTAAATTTCAAGAAGAGTGAATTAAGAAATCTTTAAATGTATACGTGATCAAGTTTCAGAAATGGAAAAAATATTTTAAAACTACTATTAGGAAAAGCAGAAGCTTCTTGGCAATGTCTTATTTTAAGAACAGATCAAACTAAATTATAAAAAATTGAGTTTACAGATTCTAGACATGAATCTCACCACACACAATTTTATACTAATGATTTTTTAAAATTAGATTATTTCTCCAAAAGTAATAACATTAAATTTCAGACAGAATGCAACATAGTGTCATTAAACTGTATATAATAAAATTAACATTAATTTTTTCTTTTAATGTTTTTTGATTTTTTTACATTATTCACATAAAATCTTTATAAAGTTTCTACCTGAACTAGAATGATGGCACAGAGAGTAGGGCACTTTCCTTGCAAACAGCTGGGTTCAGTCCCTGGCATTTCATATGGTCCCTAGAGCCCTCCAGGAGTGACCTCTGGAGCCCACCCCCCCCCCAATAATAATAATTTCCTCCTAATGGCAGGCATTTAAGTTTTTTCTAACATCAGTCTTTATTCTTATAAAAACTGAGGTGACTGGTGAAGTTTGAATAACATTCCAATTTATGTAAGTTTTCTGATTGATCTCGTAAGAAAGAGTTACCTATTCCCATATTTGTAGATCACATTGACTATAAAGTGAATTCTAGTCAAACAGGCAATCTGGAAAGGTCTGTAAAAAATCAACTGACTCATACATATCTTTCTCTAAGTTAATTATGACAGGGAAATTTAAAAAAATGACATGAGTTCAAACATATAAACTTTGAGTGCATTTGCAAGCTTGAAAATTTTATTTGTGATGAAGATAGCTATAAACAAAATGCCTTTGGTTGTTTATTGTATTTATTTATTTATTTATTTGGAGGAGCCACATCCGGTGGTGCTCAGGGCTTACTCCTGTCTCTCTTCTCAGAAATCGCTCCTGGCAGGCATGGGAAACCATTTGGGATGCTTGGATTTGAACCTCCGTTGGTCCTGGGTTGGCTACTTGCAAGGCAAATGCCCTAGCGCTTTACTATCTATCCGGCCCCAACAAGCCTTTGGGTTTTATTAAAATTGCCAAAAAACTGCAAAGAGATAGTTTCTTAGATAATTTCCATGGTTGTTTAAAGTTGGTAGGAGCAGATTTCATCTGAATATTAATGTACTACTGCTGTGAAAAGTGGTTATCTTTATTTCTATATATTACGAAAAAGAAAGGAGAAAACCTATAATCTGCTGAAAGAACACTATCAGGATATGATTGCAAAATGACCCCACTTGGCATTTTCCATTCACCAACACATCATTACATTGAGCAGCATTTAAGGATAATTGTCAGATAAATGTACAGCTTCTCAATCTCTCCTTGCAGAAATAACAACAAAGCACTACCTGTGGTCAATACCCTCCACCCATCATCTTTAACAGAATCATTGGTCCTGAGCCACATGGGTAGCGCCTAGACCACAGACACACTGGAAGAGTGTTTTTCCCTAGAATTCTGGATTGATATTGACTTAGGAAAATATTTCATCCTAATTTTTAAGGTTCTGGTTAGAAAGTATTGAATTACACGGGAATGGGTAGGTATAAAAAGATGAATAGCATCTCCTCAATGTAAAGGATATGGCTGGTCTATTTGTAAAAAGAAAGCAGCCTGTATCCAATGTAAAGTTACCAGATTCCACTCATTGCATATTAGTGTTTTTCTCCCTCACTAAAGGCACAGAGAGTTTAAGTCAACAATCAGGAAATCAAGCAATTCTAGTTAGACCTCAAATGATCCGGAGCCACATGAGTGATCACTATAGTCTAAAACTAGAAATGAGGACAGAATACTTAAGTAAGCATTCAGGAGAATTGTATTTTATGCACTTGTGACAACTATTTCCATGGGAAGATGCTAAGCCAGTGACATTTCCACCATGTTCTAGTAAAGATTTATTAGTTACATCTAAACAAATGACTAAGGGACACTACCTGCAAATGACAAAGGGACAATACCTGCAAATGCTTAGAAGGCCATGTGGAACAGGGGATGAAACCCAAGATTAGTCCCACATACAAAGTATGCACTCTATCCTTTGAGCTGTCTCACTGGCCTGAACTGTAAAACAAAACAAAACAGAACAAAACAAAACAAATAACTGAATCTGGTCACTGGTTTGATGGCCTCATAAAAGCACATGGAAAAAATATATTTATGTCTGTATAATCGAAGAGAAGAGAAAATATAGAGGGAAATTAATGAGGGAAATTCAGGGCTAGAGTAATAGCACTATAGGTTGAGGAATGCAGACTTTGCATGAAGGATATTTTGATCCCAGGCACAGTACGGTTCTCTAAGAAATTGTCAGGAGTAAATTCCCAAACACTAAACTCGTTGTACCATCTGAGTACCAATTAGGGTGGCTTAAAAACATTCTTAAAAAAGGGAAATACGGGCCAGAGAGAGATAAGGCGTTTGCCTTTCATGCAGAAGGTCATTGGTTTGCATTCCGGCGTCCCATAAGGTCCCCCGAGCCTGGCAGGAGCGATTTCTGAGCGTGGAGCCAGAAGTAATCCTGAACACTGCGGGTGTGACCCAAAAACCACAAAAAGGGGGGGGGGGTACGCATGTCTATGGTATTTGGGTCATTTCCATGATACTTCTTAGATATGCCTGGTCAGACTAATTATTTTCAAGAAAACAGTATTCTACTGACATTGAAGTATATTTAAAAAAAAATAACTGCTATATTTTTACTCTACTTCCCACTGGTGAACAATTAATAGTTGTTAACATGATTTCTTGGCTTAATTAGTTGTTTTAATTAAATTGGAACTCACTCGTTTTATTCACTGACATTTCATAGTGGCCTTAGCAAATTTGATGGCACTTTATCTCATGGTTGTTTTTTTTGTTTGTTTTCAAGTATTTAGAACTACATACAAATCTTTCCTAAAATCTGGCCATTTTCTACTTTGTAAACTGAATTTCTTTAAACTGGAAGCTTTTAAATTACTCTATAATCATCCAACTGTTAAGCAGAGGTCGTTTAAGTATAATCAAGACAACCTTGTACTGCTCAGTATTCAGATAAAGTGTTCTGATTTCCAGTAACAAATTAACACTAACTGTTAAAATGACAGTTCTCTTCACCCTCAAAAATTCCTTAAAATATAGGAGTGATACTGGCTCTTTCTATAGTAAAGACAGAAACAGGTTTTTCTGAAATTTAACTTAACTGCTTTGACAGTAGTAATAAAGGAACTCTATCCACTACTGGCGGGAAGCAGTATGGAGAACTCTCAAGAAATTCAGAATCAAGCTGCCATATACCCACTGGGCATCTACCCCAAAGACAAAAAAATATCATTCACCATTATTCATTGCAGTACTTAGTACAATATCAAGATATTGAATCAACCTAGGTGTCCAACAACAGATGAATGGGTGATAAAGCCATGGTATATATACACAGTGAAATAATATGCAGTTGCAAGGAAAGATGAAACATATAATTTGCTGCAACCTAGTTGGAAGTGGAGATATGTTGAATGAAATAAGTCAGAAGAAGGACAAAAACAGTATGATTTTACTTATCTGTGGTATACAGAATAATTGGATGATGAATTGTAGTTAAGAGTGTTCCTTAGATCAATGTATAGAAAGGAGGACAGAGAAGGAAAGAAATGAAGAAAGCAAGAAGAGAAAAAAGAGAAGCAACAAAGGAACAGAGATAGAGGCATTGGGTATACTAAGGATGTGGGGGAGTGGTATTGCTATATATCAATAAGACAAATTTAAAAACACTAATTGTGCAACCTAAAGTATAAAAAACGATCTAGCTTTGAAATGTGTCTATCATGGTTGTAGCAGTGGAAGTGGAGGTGCCAGAAAGGAATTCAGGAACACTGGTAGAAGAAAGTTGAAGCTGGTGGTTGGATCAGTATTAGAGTATTGTATGCCAAAGTCTCTTCTATTAATTTTGTAAAACACAGATTTACTTAACTTTATAAACTGTTCTTTAGGGGCCAGAGAGATAGCACAGCGGTAGGGCATTTGTCTTGCATGAGGCTGTCTCGGGGTGGAACTGGATTTGATTCTGAACACCCCATAGGATCCCCCAAGCCTGCCAGGAATGATTTCTGAGTGCAGAGCCAGGAGTAACCCCTGAGCACTTTTGGGTGTGGCCCAAAATCTAAAAGAAAAAATTTAACACTTACTTAAAATAATCTTGCTTTATTGTAATTATTATATACAATGTCATCTTCTAAATTATAGTGATTCCCCATTTAATTAGAAAAAATTCAACATTTTAATAAGATTTAAAGAGAGTTTTCTAAAAGCAGATTAAAATTTCAAATCATGGGGCAGAAATAGTACAGAGGTTAAAGTGTTGCTTGCCATGCTGTTCAACCTGGCTCAGCCTCTGGAACCACTTTGTCCCTCAGTATCATAAGGTACACACTGAGCAACACCAGATTCAT
Organism: Suncus etruscus; assembly: GCF_024139225.1. NCBI lineage: Eukaryota > Metazoa > Chordata > Mammalia > Eulipotyphla > Soricidae > Suncus > Suncus etruscus. Next base: position 139,174,160 of record NC_064849.1, on the reverse strand, counting down.
CAGGGTAGCCTCAGGTAATCCAGGTACTTAGGGTCTGAGAAGTACCACATCTTTGGGCCCTTTTATTGAACTATATGCCTGATTGGTAGAGCATTACTGTGAGTAGTCCCTTAGTAACACTTGAGAGCCAACTTTCCAAAATTTAGACGATGAAAAAACAATTTCAGATCAACTTTATTTTTAGTTTTTGCTTAAAATTAATTAATTTTGAAAGTGCAATTTTTCGGGGAGGGGGAAAAAAGAAAAACAACAAAAAAGGAAGTGTGATTTTTCTTTAAAAGTTGTTATTTTACATGGGTAATTTTTGAGACTTTAATTTATGGTACACTTTTCAGTGTCTTTGTAGTATACAGTTTTATGAAAAAGACAAAAATTCAATGTATTCTAAACAATTATTTATTAGTGTCATGGCCTATCAGAGTTTATATTTTCAGATTATCTCATGTCATCCCCAAAGAATAAATAATTAGCAAAGTATTTCATTATATTTAAAGAAATGCAGCTTCCAGAGTCAGAACATAATAAATCTGTGTTGCTTTAAACCACTAGTATGTGGTAAGTTGTTATATCATCAAGATAAAAATTAATTATTTTATTATTGATTACTAATTTCATGACCTCAAGTTTTCTGTTTCTTTGTTTACAGCATATAACTTGATTCTGATCTCCATGATATAATAAATTTATGTTGTTTTGAGTGGCAAGATTTATGAGAAATTATTATATCAGTTAGAAATGAATAATAAATAATAAAAATGAATATATTTAGTAAAATATGACATCAATGAGGCTGAAGTAAAAAATCAGTAGGTATGGTATTTGCCTTACACATGTAACTGACCTGGATTCAATCGCAGCATCCCATATCACTTAAGCCTGCCAGGTGTAATTTTTGAGTGCACAGCACCATGAGGTGTGGTGAAAGGAAGAAAAAAGAGGAAAGAAAGAAAGAAAGAAAAGAGAAGAAAGAAAGAAAGAAGAAGAAAGAAAGAAAAAGAAAGAAAGAAGAAAGAAGAAAGAAAGAAAGAAAGAAAGAAAGAAAGAAAGAAAGAAGGAAGAAGAAGAAGAAAGAAAGAAGGAAGGAAGGAAGGAAGGAGGAAGGAAGGAAGGAAGAAGGAAGGAAGGAAGGAAGGAAGGAAGGAAGGAAGGAAGGAAGGAAGGAAGGAAGGAAGGAGGAAGGAAGGAAGGAAGGAAGGAAGGAGGAAGAAGGAAGGAAGAGAAGAAAGAAGAAAGAAAGAAGAAGAAAGAAAGAAAGAAGAAAGAAAGAAAGGAAAGAAAGAAAGAGAAAAGAAAGAAGAAAGAAAGAGAAAGAAAGAAAGAAAGAAAGAAAGAAAGAAAGAAAGAAGAAAGAAAGAAAGAAAGAAAAGAAAGAAAGAAGAAAGAAAGAAAGAAGAAAAGAAAGAAAGAAAAGAAAAAAAGAAAGAAAGAAGAAAGAAAGAAAGAAGAAAGAAA
>NC_064849.1:139073891-139172608 GCF_024139225.1 Suncus etruscus | reverse complement strand
GAAAACATCATCCAAATGCCTTTATTGGTTTAAAAGGCCTTCTTTAATAAAGTTTCCTTCCCACCTGTATTTTCATTAACAATTGACTTACTTACAAAGAAGAATATTGTACTTCCTCCCTAAAGGGGATGCAGAATACTAGAAAATAATTTTAAACTGTTTTAGCAATGTTTAGATGTTTTTCTTTTTTTTGTCCTTGAAGATTGTAATGTTGATAAATGGTTACACTAATAAAATATATCAAAGAACACCTGTATATTTTTCAGGTAGACTCGCCTTTAAATCATTTTATATCACTGTCATTTGTTATCTTTTTTTCTTATACATGAGTTTTTATACATGCTAGTTTCTCTACAAAATTCAAAGAAACTAACATCATAAAAGGACTTCTTTGGTCAAAGACAAAGAAAAATTCAATTGCCCAAATAAATAAATAAATAAATAAAACAACCAAAGTTAATGAAAACCAATATCACTAGGTTGTTTTGTTTGTTTTGTTGTTGGTGTTGTTTTCCAAGTTCTAATGGAAAGTCTAAAGTACTTATGAATAGCTGCCTTATCAAATCTGTTGGAGGAAAGACTTCAAATGAAAAATGTGAATCCAGTGTTCTCCCTTCTAACATCTTGCCTTTTTTTTAAATTTCCTTTTCTTCTCTTTCTAAAGGTGTATAAAGAAAGTCTTCTAAATTTGAGGCCTTGAAAGAGCAGCCTGGCTACTGGGCCACATTACAACTCCAAGATATTCACCCAGCATATTTTCATGATTTCCCTGAAATTAAAGCCTTTTGAATGCACCACTCATAATGATAATTTGCCTAATTGTTCTTCATTGCAACTTGGACAAGAGCCTGTAAAAAAAGAGCTAATGACAATAAAACACAGAAACTTCCCAGTCCCAGATTATGAACACTGAAAGACTCTACCAAACAAGTTATTTTACCATTGCTTATTGTACTTGTTTGCCCAGGTTATTTTAAAAAGATCAAGGGAGATGTCAAATCTCAAGAGTCATATCTCGTTGGGCAAAATATTTTCTTCCTAATGGCAGAGGATAGCAGCAACATATATTATGTTCTAACCTGTGAAAACACCATTCTAAGGAAATTTTACATGGATTAACCCCAAAGTTCATAGCATCCCTAGATTTGGTGGTGGATTTGTTAGTGTACCCTTCCCAGAGTTGAAAGAACTAAGACATGGAGAGGTTGCCCAATTTTATACAGAAATTATGTTTAATTGCTTTCCAATGAAGAGGGCTATGGACTAAAACTTTGTGATCTATCCCAAATTCATTGGCATATCTAGTGCTAAAGCAGTATTTGAAAGTTAATGTGGAAAGTTTGGATGAAGTAATGAATATTGTCCTCAATGCAAGTACTGCCCTCTTAAGAGGTAGAGGCTCTAGAACTCTCTTGACCATACAAGAAAGTAATGGTCTGAAAACCAGCAATAGGGTTCTCAACAAGAATCTGGCTTTGATACCTATCTTAAATAGATTTACAACCTCTACAACTGTGAAAAAAATAAATGTCCCTTGTTTATGCCCCCCCATCTTATATTATTATTCAATAGTAGCCCAGGTTGACAAAGACAGAATGCTACAGTCACAAACATGGCAGTCTCCAACAGTTTCAGAGGCTTTAAATGCAACACTTATTCAGTAAAAATCTTGATTAAATTCAGAATAATCTCCATCCACATGGAATTTTATTTAGAGACCTCATAGACGTGATTGAATGAAGCATTAAAGGTACTATAAATAAAAACCAGCCATGTGGCTCAAGTGGCAGTGTACAAGCCTTGATAAACACAAAGTTTGATTCCTGATTCTTGCACTGCAGAACCCTTGAACACTGCTGAATGTGGCTCCCAAAACAATAACCCAACAAATACTTGAAGCAACTGTCACCTTCATTTGGCAAAAGGATGCTGAAGACCTCAAGGGTAAACAGGCATGCCTTTCACATTTGATAATTATATTTAGAAATCTGAGTGGCCTTAATAGCAAATAAAATCATAACTGCCTCTGTATCTTTTTAATTATTCCTTGGATGGAAGTGGAGGATATCATACTGAGTGAAATCACTCAGAAGAAAAGAGACTAATACAGAATGATCTAACTCATATACAACATATAAAGTTATACAGTAATGGAATAACAAATGACGTAAGACAGCAAAATTGAAGCTCTGGTCCACAGAGTGAAGCAAAGGTTTGATTAAAAAAAAAAAACAAAAACAAAACTTATTTGAGACTTTGATGAAAGAGGTAAGCAGGCATTTTGGTAGTAGATGTAGTGTTGGAGCAATTGCATGAAACTGTCACTGACGGGCCCGGAGAGATAGCACAGCGGTGTTTGCCTTGCAAGCAGCCAATCCAGGACCAAAGGTGGTTGGTTCGAATCCCGGTGTCCCATATGGTCCCCCGTGCCTGCCAGGAGCGATTTCTGAGCAGACAGCCAGGAGTAACCCCTGAGCACCGCCGGGTGTGGCCCAAAAACCAAAGAAAAAAAGAAACTGTCACTGACAGTATTGTAGATCACAACAACTCAATATAAAGAAAAACTATTACTATGCATTATTTTGGGGTCTAGAAGGGCTACATTTGGCTGAATGAAGCTTACTCCTGGTTCTATGTTCAGTGAGAACTCCTGGAATGATTGAGGAACTATATGATGAGCCAGAAATTTAACCCAGGCTAGCTGCATACAAAGCAAATAATCTTCTTATTATCGCTCTAGTACCTGTTTTGCTTTCTTAGCTAAACTAATTTTCATATAGCAAGTTTCTAAAAGAGCTAAAAGGATAGGAAATAATTAGAGTGGTAGAATAAGAAAACAAAAAAGCCTTTCAAGAGACTTGTTGCTCTTTAATTTTTTAATGAAGTCAGTGGCTTTTGTAATTTCTTTTCTTCCCTTAAAAATATTTTGATGGGAGCTGGTGAGGTGGCTCTAGAAGTAAGGTGTCTGACTTGCAAGTGCTAGCCAAGGAAGGACTGCAGTTCGATCCCCCAGCGTCCCATATGGTCCCCCATGCCAGGGGCAATTTCTGAGCACTTAGCCAGGAATAACCCCTGAACATCAAATGGGTGTCCCCCCCAAAAAAAATATTTTGATGATCCATTGTTGCAGGCTAGCTTTGGTCCACCAGATCTCATGGGCTGGCTATTAGGCCTGGGTGCATTAGAGGGATTCTTTGAGTCCTCTTGGAAGAGAGTGAATACACAGATGGCAAAATATGAAATAATGATGACCACACACAAATGTATAGGGTCCTATGTTCTGGCAAGTGTGTGACAATTTTAATTTCCACGCTAGGAGTATTTAAAGGGAAAAATGACAGTAACAATTATTTTATAAAAACCTGCAAGCCTAAGCCATGAACTAATCACTGACTAGTATCTATCTGGAAACTCAATTTTATGGCCTAGAAATGTCCAAGGTCATAGTTTATTTTCATTTTCATCATTTCTTCCCTCAGAAAATAACCATTATTTCAATATCAGAAACTTTTGGATAAAAGCCTCAAATTCTATTTTCTATTTTAAAAACTCAAACCCTGATTATGACAGTACTGAAACACTATCCTATGATCAAAATCAAGTTAAGATGATAGTGCAAAGAGTCTTGGAGACAGAACAACGAGGATAAGGTGTTTGCCTTGCATGTGGTCAATCCAGGTTTGATACTTAGTCCCACAGACCATTCTCCACCAGGAGTGATCCTTGATGAAGAGCTAGGTGAAAGTTCTGGGCAAAGCAAAGTGTGCCATCCCCTCCCCCCCAAAAAAAACCCCACCACCACTAACAACACCACAACAACAAATGAAAAAAGAAAAGAAAAGAAAATGAAAACAACAAAAATACAACAAATTAAATAGTATTTTGAATACTTTACAAATATTTTGCTTTTATTAACAAGAAAAATAAAAGATAAGAAAGACAACACTAAGCATTTCAGAAAAGAGTGAAGATATTTTTCTTTTAAAATTGCTACAAGGTTTGATATTCAACATATGTGACAAAAAAGTAATGACATGTAAGACTTGGAAGGTGTAAAGAAATTGATAGTGCATGTAGGACCAATAAATTATTATCCTTACCATCAACAGAAAAACATACAAGTTGAAAAAATCAGACCATATACTTTATATCAGCTCATATAAGTATGACCTATTTGTTTAGAAATTTGGCCCCTTTACATTTTGAAGATACCAAGAATTCTGTTTTCTATTGTTTGGGTGATTAATGTCTTAGTTCTGTTCATATTATTAGAATTTATGCTAATAAAATGCAATCTTTATCCTTATACAAGTTTTCTCTATCTTTTCCCTAGGGAGAAAAAATAAAAACCTAAACAATCTAGTGAGAAATTTTTCTTCATGTGATATAAAATATCCATATAACTATTTTGTACTTTATAAAAGGTGTTTTCCTTCAGCATTAGTACCATTTACTATGTAAACCAAATTTATATGCCTTGTAACCAATAGCTTATTCTGAGTTAGTAAATTCTATGGTCTGGCTGTAAAAGTTAGGTGGAATTTCTATACAAAATTCCAACAGCAAATTAAGAAGGAAATCTCCATAGATTTTATTTAAATTTCAAGAAGAGTGAATTAAGAAATCTTTAAATGTATACGTGATCAAGTTTCAGAAATGGAAAAAATATTTTAAAACTACTATTAGGAAAAGCAGAAGCTTCTTGGCAATGTCTTATTTTAAGAACAGATCAAACTAAATTATAAAAAATTGAGTTTACAGATTCTAGACATGAATCTCACCACACACACAATTTTATACTAATGATTTTTTTAAAATTAGATTATTTCTCCAAAAGTAATAACATTAAATTTCAGACAGAATGCAACATAGTGTCATTAAACTGTATATAATAAAATTAACATTAATTTTTTCTTTTAATGTTTTTTGATTTTTTTACATTATTCACATAAAATCTTTATAAAGTTTCTACCTGAACTAGAATGATGGCACAGAGAGTAGGGCACTTTCCTTGCAAACAGCTGGGTTCAGTCCCTGGCATTTCATATGGTCCCTAGAGCCCTCCAGGAGTGACCTCTGGAGCCCACCCCCCCCCCAATAATAATAATTTCCTCCTAATGGCAGGCATTTAAGTTTTTTCTAACATCAGTCTTTATTCTTATAAAAACTGAGGTGACTGGTGAAGTTTGAATAACATTCCAATTTATGTAAGTTTTCTGATTGATCTCGTAAGAGTTACCTATTCCCATATTTGTAGATCACATTGACTATAAAGTGAATTCTAGTCAAACAGGCAATCTGGAAAGGTCTGTAAAAAATCAACTGACTCATACATATCTTTCTCTAAGTTAATTATGACAGGGAAATTTAAAAAAATGACATGAGTTCAAACATATAAACTTTGAGTGCATTTGCAAGCTTGAAAATTTTATTTGTGATGAAGATAGCTATAAACAAAATGCCTTTGGTTGTTTATTGTATTTATTTATTTATTTATTTGGAGGAGCCACATCCGGTGGTGCTCAGGGCTTACTCCTGTCTCTCTTCTCAGAAATCGCTCCTGGCAGGCATGGGAAACCATTTGGGATGCTTGGATTTGAACCTCCGTTGGTCCTGGGTTGGCTACTTGCAAGGCAAATGCCCTAGCGCTTTACTATCTATCCGGCCCCAACAAGCCTTTGGGTTTTATTAAAATTGCCAAAAAACTGCAAAGAGATAGTTTCTTAGATAATTTCCATGGTTGTTTAAAGTTGGTAGGAGCAGATTTCATCTGAATATTAATGTACTACTGCTGTGAAAAGTGGTTATCTTTATTTCTATATATTACGAAAAAGAAAGGAGAAAACCTATAATCTGCTGAAAGAACACTATCAGGATATGATTGCAAAATGACCCCACTTGGCATTTTCCATTCACCAACACATCATTACATTGAGCAGCATTTAAGGATAATTGTCAGATAAATGTACAGCTTCTCAATCTCTCCTTGCAGAAATAACAACAAAGCACTACCTGTGGTCAATACCCTCCACCCATCATCTTTAACAGAATCATTGGTCCTGAGCCACATGGGTAGCGCCTAGACCACAGACACACTGGAAGAGTGTTTTTCCCTAGAATTCTGGATTGATATTGACTTAGGAAAATATTTCATCCTAATTTTTAAGGTTCTGGTTAGAAAGTATTGAATTACACGGGAATGGGTAGGTATGAAAAGATGAATAGCATCTCCTCAATGTAAAGGATATGGCTGGTCTATTTGTAAAAAGAAAGCAGCCTGTATCCAATGTAAAGTTACCAGATTCCACTCATTGCATATTAGTGTTTTTCTCCCTCACTGAAGGCACAGAGAGTTTAAGTCAACAATCAGGAAATCAAGCAATTCTAGTTAGACCTCAAATGATCCGGAGCCACATGAGTGATCACTATAGTCTAAAACTAGAAATGAGGACAGAATACTTAAGTAAGCATTCAGGAGAATTGTATTTTATGCACTTGTGACAACTATTTCCATGGGAAGATGCTAAGCCAGTGACATTTCCACCATGTTCTAGTAAAGATTTATTAGTTACATCTAAACAAATGACTAAGGGACACTACCTGCAAATGACAAAGGGACAATACCTGCAAATGCTTAGAAGGCCATGTGGAACAGGGGATGAAACCCAAGATTAGTCCCACATACAAAGTATGCACTCTATCCTTTGAGCTGTCTCACTGGCCTGAACTGTAAAACAAAACAAAACAGAACAAAACAAAACAAATAACTGAATCTGGTCACTGGTTTGATGGCCTCATAAAAGCACATGGAAAAAATATATTTATGTCTGTATAATCGAAGAGAAGAGAAAATATAGAGGGAAATTAATGAGGGAAATTCAGGGCTAGAGTAATAGCACTATAGGTTGAGGAATGCAGACTTTGCATGAAGGATATTTTGATCCCAGGCACAGTACGGTTCTCTAAGAAATTGTCAGGAGTAAATTCCCAAACACTAAACTCGTTGTACCATCTGAGTACCAATTAGGGTGGCTTAAAAACATTCTTAAAAAAGGGAAATACGGGCCAGAGAGAGATAAGGCGTTTGCCTTTCATGCAGAAGGTCATTGGTTTGCATTCCGGCGTCCCATAAGGTCCCCCGAGCCTGGCAGGAGCGATTTCTGAGCGTGGAGCCAGAAGTAATCCCTGAACACTGCCGGGTGTGACCCAAAAACCACAAAAATGGGGGGGGGTACGCATGTCTATGGTATTTGGGTCATTTCCATGATACTTCTTAGATATGCCTGGTCAGACTAATTATTTTCAAGAAAACAGTATTCTACTGACATTGAAGTATATTTAAAAAAAAATAACTGCTATATTTTTACTCTACTTCCCACTGGTGAACAATTAATAGTTGTTAACATGATTTCTTGGCTTAATTAGTTGTTTTAATTAAATTGGAACTCACTCGTTTTATTCACTGACATTTCATAGTGGCCTTAGCAAATTTGATGATCTCATGGTTGTTTTTTTTGTTTGTTTTCAAGTATTTAGAACTACATACAAATCTTTCCTAAAATCTGGCCATTTTCTACTTTGTAAACTGAATTTCTTTAAACTGGAAGCTTTTAAATTACTCTATAATCATCCAACTGTTAAGCAGAGGTCGTTTAAGTATAATCAAGACAACCTTGTACTGCTCAGTATTCAGATAAAGTGTTCTGATTTCCAGTAACAAATTAACACTAACTGTTAAAATGACAGTTCTCTTCACCCTCAAAAATTCCTTAAAATATAGGAGTGATACTGGCTCTTTCTATAGTAAAGACAGAAACAGGTTTTTCTGAAATTTAACTTAACTGCTTTGACAGTAGTAATAAAGGAACTCCTATCCACTACTGGCGGGAAGCAGTATGGAGAACTCTCAAGAAATTCAGAATCAAGCTGCCATATACCCACTGGGCATCTACCCCAAAGACAAAAAAAATATCATTCACCATTATTCATTGCAGTACTTAGTACAATATCAAGATATTGAATCAACCTAGGTGTCCAACAACAGATGAATGGGTGATAAAGCCATGGTATATATACACAGTGAAATAATATGCAGTTGCAAGGAAAGATGAAACATATAATTTGCTGCAACCTAGTTGGAAGTGGAGATATGTTGAATGAAATAAGTCAGAAGAAGGACAAAAACAGTATGATTTTACTTATCTGTGGTATACAGAATAATTGGATGATGAATTGTAGTTAAGAGTGTTCCTTAGATCAATGTATAGAAAGGAGGACAGAGAAGGAAAGAAACGAAGAAAGCAAGAAGAGAAAAAAGAGAAGCAACAAAGGAACAGAGATAGAGGCATTGGGTATACTAAGGATGTGGGGGAGTGGTATTGCTATAGATCAATAAGACAAATTTAAAAACACTAATTGTGCAACCTAAAGTATAAAAAACGATCTAGCTTTGAAATGTGTCTATCATGGTTGTAGCAGTGGAAGTGGAGGTGCCAGAAAGGAATTCAGGAACACTGGTAGAAGAAAGTTGAAGCTGGTGGTTGGATCAGTATTAGAGTATTGTATGCCAAAGTCTCTTCTATTAATTTTGTAAAACACAGCTTTTACTTAACTTTATAAACTGTTCTTTAGGGGCCAGAGAGATAGCACAGCGGTAGGGCATTTGTCTTGCATGAGGCTGTCTCGGGGTGGAACTGGATTTGATTCTGAACACCCCATAGGATCCCCCAAGCCTGCCAGGAATGATTTCTGAGTGCAGAGCCAGGAGTAACCCCTGAGCACTTTTGGGTGTGGCCCAAAATCTAAAAGAAAAAATTTAACACTTACTTAAAATAATCTTGCTTTATTGTAATTATTATATACAATGTCATCTTCTAAATTATAGTGATTCCCCATTTAATTAGAAAAAATTCAACATTTTAATAAGATTTAAAGAGAGTTTTCTAAAAGCAGATTAAAATTTCAAATCATGGGGCAGAAATAGTACAGAGGTTAAAGTGTTGCTTGCCATGCTGTTCAACCTGGCTCAGCCTCTGGAACCACTTTGTCCCTCAGTATCATAAGGTACACACTGAGCAACACCAGATTCATCAGGGTAGCCTCAGGTAATCCAGGTACTTAGGGTCTGAGAAGTACCACATCTTTGGGCCCTTTTATTGAACTATATGCCTGATTGGTAGAGCATTACTGTGAGTAGTCCCTTAGTAACACTTGAGAGCCAACTTTCCAAAATTTAGACGATGAAAAAACAATTTCAGATCAACTTTATTTTTAGTTTTTGCTTAAAATTAATTAATTTTGAAAGTGCAATTTTTCGGGGAGGGGGAAAAAAGAAAAACAACAAAAAGGAAGTGTGATTTTTCTTTAAAAGTTGTTATTTTACATGGGTAATTTTTGAGACTTTAATTTATGGTACACTTTTCAGTGTCTTTGTAGTATACAGTTTTATGAAAAAGACAAAAATTCAATGTATTCTAAACAATTATTTATTAGTGTCATGGCCTATCAGAGTTTATATTTTCAGATTATCTCATGTCATCCCCAAAGAATAAATAATTAGCAAAGTATTTCATTATATTTTAAAGAAATGCAGCTTCCAGAGTCAGAACATAATAAATCTGTGTTGCTTTAAACCACTAAGTATGTGGTAAGTTGTTATATCATCAAGATAAAAATTAATTATTTTATTATTGATTACTAATTTCATGACCTCAAGTTTTCTGTTTCTTTGTTTACAGCATATAACTTGATTCTGATCTCCATGATATAATAAATTTATGTTGTTTTGAGTGGCAAGATTTATGAGAAATTATTATATCAGTTAGAAATGAATAATAAATAATAAAAATGAATATATTTAGTAAAATATGACATCAATGAGGCTGAAGTAAAAAATCAGTAGGTATGGTATTTGCCTTACACATGTAACTGACCTGGATTCAATCGCAGCATCCCATATCACTTAAGCCTGCCAGGTGTAATTTTTGAGTGCACAGCACCATGAGGTGTGGTGAAAGGAAGAAAAAAGAGGAAAGAAAGAAAGAAAGAAAGAAAGAAAGAAAGAAAGAAAGAAAGAAAGAAAGAAAGAAAGAAGAAGAAAGAAAGAAAGAAGAAGGAGGAAGGAAGGAAGGAAGGAAGGAAGGAAGGAAGGAAAGGAAGGAGAAGGAAGGAAGGAAGGAAGGAAGGAAGGAAGGAAGGAAGGAAGGGGAAGGAAGGAAGGAAGGAAGGAAGGAAGGAAGGAAGGAAGGAAGGAAGGAAGGAAGGAAGGAAGGAAGAAAGAAAGGAAGAAGAAGAAGAAAGAAAGAAGGAAAGAAAGAAAGGAAAGAAAGAAAGAAAGAAAGAAAGAAAGAAAGAAAGAAAGAAAGAAGAAAGAAAGAAAGAAAGAAAGAAAGAAAGAAAGAAAGAAAGAAAGAAAGAAAGAAAGAAAGAAGAAAAGAAAGAAAGAAAGAAAGAAAAGACGAAGAAAGGAAAGAAAGAAAGAAAGAAAGAAAGAAAGAAAGAAAGAAAGAAAGAAAGAAGAAGAAAGGAAAGAAAGAAGAAAGAAAGAAAGAAGAAAGAAAGAAAGAAAGAAAGAGGCTAGATTACAATGAAAGTAGTGATATAGAGAGAACTAGATACATTCAAGGACATTTTGGTGAGTACAACTAATCAAGAATGGGTTATTATTTTGAAATAAAGTTTGAAAGTAGGAGCTTTTATAAGAGTTCAAACTAGGAGCTTTTAAGGGTTTTGAAAAGACATTTGGAAGTCTCCCAAGAATTTCTTGTTAGCATGTTGATAAATGTTGGCATATTTCCTGAAATAAGAAATGTTGCAGCAGGGTAAGTTTGGGAGAGACATTCATGAGTCCAATTGTCCTCTGTGTCATTTATACTAATAGGCCACAGAGAGATGTAAACTAGCTGAGAATTAGATATAAGTTATTAGGAAATGTGATTATGAAAGCTGATATAAGAGAAATAGTAAATGAGACGACAGGGTAAAGATTAAGATATGCGTGTAAAATGAAGAGAAGACAGGATGTTGGAGGAACCCCAAAGAACTTTGATGTTTGTCATCCAAGAAGGTAGTATATGCTGAAAAGGAAAACTGTGAACAGTAGTCTTACAGAGTGCAAGAGAGAGTTCGAAGAGATAGAGAGAGAAAGTCAAAGAAGTTGAACATAATTCCACATAAGCCTGGGAATCTAAGGCATGGAGCAATTGTGATAAAATTAAGAGTAGAATCTCTATTGAGACAACTATTGCAAGACTTCGGGGTAAAGGAGAACTGGTGTTTCTCAATTTCCAAAACCACAGGAGTCATGCTTTGGAATAGTTAGAATAGTGAGTGAGCATGATCCTGAAAAAAAGCCAGGTTAAACGCTATTTAAGAAATGGGCTAGAAATCTGGAATGTGAATGGTTTTGAATACCACAGGCCAATCCACACTGGCCAACACAAGTCTGGGCTGTGTCATTATGCTTCATATCAGATTGCTGATAACTTACAGATTTATTTGCAAGCAGCAATACTGCTAATGACACATCTGCCACCTCAGCAAATTATTAAATTAAGATGCTGGACTTCCCATCGCTTTTTACATGCCATAATAAGTGTGGAAAGTACAATGCCCAGGTTTACCTCATGCCAGAAGAGAAATAGCCTCAAAGCTAAAATATAAATTCACATTAATATGTGAAAACTTCTGTTGCCATAAAACTGTTTCACATATAAAAAACATTCTAATATTGGCAGCAAAATTTCTGGAACTGATTTTTTTCCCACACACAATGGCATGATGTTTCTGCTTTGTTTCCCCCATTCATATGTGATTTACTGTAACAGGTATCACTGAAAACTGCAATATTCTTTGGAATGAATCTGTTTAAGAGTGTGCTGATTTGAACCTTTAGAAAATGGGTTCAGAAAAACTAGCATTTTGCCACCAATTCCATGCTTCGGGAGACCCACCCCCCAGTTAATCATTACATTCATTCAATTTGCAGCAATGCCAAAATATTGTTTAGTTTTCAGAGGTAAGAAATTAGTAAAAACTGGGCCCGTAGAGATAGCACAGCGGTGTTTGCCTTGCAAGCAGCCGATCCAGGACCTATGGTAGTTGGTTCGAATCCTGGTGTCCCATATGGTCCCCCGTGCCTGCCAGGAGCTATTTCTGAGCAGACAGCGAGGAGTAACCCCTGAGCACCTCCAGGTGTGGCCCAAAAACCAAAAAAAAAAAAAAATAATAATAATAATAATAATAATAATAATAATAAAGAAAGAAAGAAATTAGTAAAAACTAAAACAAAACTAGAAAAAAAAATAATGAAGAGATGGAAATGAGATGCACATTTGTTTGAATAGAACATTTCTCTGGTAGCCTACCCAATTTAAAATCACTTTATCATTTATAATTACCAAGTAGTGAGGTCTCAACTTAAGGGCAATGACTATGGTATAGTATTGGCTAGAGACAAGTCTGTCTGTTTCATTGCCTTTTTCATAAATTATATGTGAACTTAAAGAAAAAAACAAATAATTGAAAAAAATTCAATTCAATAAAAAAAATTGAAAATGAAGGAGTGGAAAAGGAGAGAAGAAAAAAATAGGCAAGAATTTCTGCCAGAATTTAGTCACATTGTAGTACAGGATTATTTTCTTGTGTGTGGTAACAGAAATGTCTCCCCAGGCATAGCCTCAAAGAGGACAACTTTTTTTTATTTTTTTGGAAGAGTCGGGTGGGTTTTTTTTTTCTTTGGTTTTTGGGCCATACCTGGCAGCGCTCAGGGGTTACTCCTGGCTCTGCATTCAGAAATCACTCCTGGTAGACTTGTGGGACTATATGGGATGTCGGGATTTGAACCACCATCTGTCTTGGATGGACTGGATGCAAGACAGACACCCTACCGCTGTGCTATCTCTCTGGCCCCCAAAGAGTACAACTTTTAACAGCAAGGCTAAATCTTTATCTATGCCAAACTCCTGATTTTAAAATTCAAATAAGGACTCTTTCCCTGTGTAGCGAACTTTGACACCACCTTCAGCATAAGACTGGCACACATTAAAAGCCTAAATCAAGAGGGTGAAAGAAAATGACACTCTCTAAAGAGATATTTTAGAATTAAAATTGGAGGGCAAGGAACCGGAGAGAAAGCATGGAGGTAAGGTGTTTGCCTTTCATGCAGAAGGACAGAGGTTCGAATCTCGGCATCCCATATGGTCCCCTGTGCCTGCCAGGGGTGATTTCTGAGCCTAGAGCCTGGAGTAACCCCTGAGCGCTGCCAGGTGTGACCCAAAAACCAAAAAAAAAAATAAAAATAAAAAAAAATTGGAGGGCAAATAAGTTACTATACATACATATGCCATATTTATGCATCTATTAGCATTTTTGTTTTGTTTGGGGTGGGGTCACATTAGCAGTGCTTAGGGGTTATTCTTGTCAGTTTGGGGAACATACGGGATACCAAGGATTGAACCTTAATCAGTTGGGTGCAAAGCAAGCACTGTATGGGTATATTCTATACCTTTAACTTCATTAATACTTAATGACCCAAAAGAGATGGCGTTGCACTAAAACTATAACATTTGACTTTATTAAAGTTGAAATTATGCAAAATTGAAACAACTGCATAATTAATGGCAATTATCATAGAAAATTTTATAAGTACTTATTAAATACTTTTCAAGGTGTGGGAACAGAAAATGTATTTATTCTTTTGCATGAGTCTCCCCTTTGACCTGACTTGCCAATTATTTTATTTGTCTTGGTTAAAACACATTGTTAAGATCTGTATAGTATATTTCAAAGTTATAATTTATTATTCAGTTCTTAATGTCTCTCTTTCCTGACAAAGAATTTTGCTGTGGGAAAGAAGACATGAGCTTGACTGACTTTTGATTCTTCCAGCTTCTAAAATTCTTCTTGAACTCAGTAGATCCCTCTGATTCACGCAGGATTATTGATAAAAGAGGCAAAGAAGGTAAATACAGAACTCATTTTTCATAGGGTTCTTTGTAATTTAACATTAAAGTTTTCTATGTCAAAACGTAAAGCATTCAAATTTGGGGAGGCACTTTTGAGATAGTCTTATGCTTACCTGCTTTTCCTCCCTCCCTTTCTGCTTGGAAATCTCAAAATCTCAATTGCATTTTAAAATGTAAGGCCAAGGGTTTGTCATCATTTGATATTATCTATTACACTATTTTGTTTCTTTATAGACAACAGATGATTTGGAGCATGCGTGTATGTCCTCCCTCTGACTTATTTTGTTTAAATGATGCCCTCTAGTTCCATTTAAATTGAAGTAAACTGCAAGATTCTATCTTTTCTTACCACATTATAGTTTTGCATTGTGTATATACACACCAAAAATTCTCTATTCATTAATCTATTGCTGGAAATTTGGGTTGTTTATGTATTGTGATTGTGCTATTACGCTAAGCACTGACTATTGTGCTAAGCACTGCAAGTGAATGTACATATCCATATATTTTATATATGAATAAATATATCTTGTGATTAATATATCTTGTGCTTTATGGATAAATATAAAGAAGCAGAATCAAGGACCATATGGTTTTACTTTTTGAAGATATTTCCATATATATTTCCATATATCATTTTGAGATATTGCATACTCTCTTGAGAAATCTCCATATACTTTTTCAGTAAAGACTACACCAGATGACCTGCCAACAGTGGAAGAGTATTTCTTTTTCACTATATATTAGCCAACACTAGTTCTTGCAATATTTCTGATAGATTCCATTTTCACTGGTCAGCACCTTTAGAACTCGTATTCAGGTTCTTCTTGCTACTTACTCTCTTGGAAGAAGACTGTTCTCTGAACTCTATTTCTCAAGGGAAACACATGGAAATCATTTCATTTGCCCACCACCTTCCCCACCCACCATACAACTAGAATTAATGGCACATCAGACTCAGACATGAGACAGCCATATTTTCTGAACTAGCAAAGACAAACACCTAATTTTGCTGATTCTAAAATTCTCTCTCATTTGACTCCTAGTTAGAAGAATCTTCATCCAAAGTGGATGGTCACTGGAAAAACACCATCCAGAGACAATACCTACCAAAAGTAGTTTGGTGGTTTCAAGTTCATCTAAATCAAGTGATAAATTATAATGACTTTATAATTTTATCAAACTGATTGCTTTGCAATGTCATTATGTCCCAATTATTAGCATTATACCTGTAATTCTTTTTGTTTTAATTTATTTAAAGTAAATTCATCCAATAGTTTACATAAATGACCACAACACATTTGTTTCCATATAAGTGAGATCAAAGTTATTAAAAAGAATAGAAAGAAAAATAAAAAAGAAAAAGGAAGAGAAAAATTAAAATTAAAAAAAAAGAAAAAAAAGACATGTAGTGACAAGCAAATTTGGGGAAATTTCTGTATCTCCAATGAAGTCATTAAGACAATAGCAGGTTTTGTAAGCTCTTCTGTTACCTATCCATTCTGTTATTTCATTTGTTGCTGAGGATTAAGGGTCCAAATGGTATGCTCTGATACGGATGACAGCATCAATCAAATGAAGTTGTCCAGGAATTCAAAGCACTCTTACTGATACAGCTGCTTTTGTGGGACATGGTCTTAACTGCAAGGTCTCTTGTAAGAAGGAGATTGTGAGGGGAGAGTGCCTGCAAATGATCCACAAAAGGTCTAGAAATATCAGCCAACCAACATACCTGAAGTTTGTCAGATGGGTTTCTCCAAAGAGAATCGTAAGGAAGTGGTGAGGCAAGGAAAAAATGGTGTTTATAAGTGATAAAGGCAGCAGGTGTGGCTTCTGCAGGAGGAGGGAGGCAGGCTTGTCCTGCCTTCTCCTCCCAAGATGTTTAGCCGTCTGCTTCTTGGTAAATGTGCCCATGGCTTTTCACAGCTTAGTTTACATCTCTTTGAAGATAAAAATGAGTCTATGGAACTAGCCTATTGTGAACTGCATTTGTGGGTATGTTACAGCTGCCAGGCCTCTCAGAAGAAAAAGGATGGAAGGAGAGGGTATCTATACTCTTCCCCAAAAAGCCCTGTTTACATCTCAAATGCTGGTGTACTTAAGCACAAAAAAAGGCTATCAAGGGCATCCATATAGGTAAGGAAGAAGTCAAGCTCTCACTCTTTGTAGATGACATGATACTATATTTAGAAAACCCTAGAGACTCTTCCAAAAAGCTTCTAGAAACAATAGATTCATATAGTAAAGTGGCAGGCTACAAATGAAAACAAAAAAGTCAATGGCCTTCTTAAACCCCACTAATGATAGAGAAGAAATGGACATTAAAAAAAAAACAATCTCACTCACATTAGTGTCCCACAAACTTAAATATATTGGGGTCAATTTAACTAAAGAGGTGAAGGACCTATACAAAGAAAACTACAAAAGCCTGTTTCAAGAAATAAGAGAGAATAAAAAAAAAATGGAGACACATACCCTGCTCATAGATTGGCAGGATTAATATTATTAAAATCATAATACTCCCAAAGCATTGTACATATTTAATGCAATCCCTCTAAAGATGCTCATGACATTCTTCAAAGAAGTGGATCAAACACCCCTGAAATCCATTTAGAACAATAAACACCCACAGATAGCTAAAGCAATCCTTGGGGAAAAAATATGAAAAGCATTACTTTTCCCAATTTTAAACTGCATTACAAAGCAATAGTTATCAAAACAACATGGTATTGGATTAAAGACAGATCCTCATATCAGTGAAATGGGATTGAGTACTCAGAGAATGTTCTCAAACATACAATCAACTAATCTTTGATAAAGGGGCAAAAAATTCAAAATGGAGCAAGGAAAGGCTCTTCAATAAGTGGTGTTGGCACAACTGGTTAGCCACTTGCAAAAAACGAACTCAGACCCCCAATCTAACACCAAGCATAAAGATCAAATTCAAATGGATTAAGGACCTTGATATCAGACCTGAAACCATAAGATATATAGGACAACATGTAGGTAAAACACTATATGACATTGAGTCTAAAGGCATCTTCAAGGAGGAAACAGCACTCTCCAAATAAGTGGAAGCAGAGATAAATAGATGGGACTTTATTAAGCTGAGAAGCTCTGCACCTCAAACAAAAGGTGCCTCAGATACAAAAGCCACCCACAGAATGGGAGAAACTATTCATCCTATACCCATCAGACGGAACTACTACTATCGAAAATATACAAGGTACTGACAGAACTTAATAAGAAAAAAGCATATAGCTCCATTAGAAAATAGGGAGAAGAAATGAACAAACACTTCCTCAAAGAATAAATACAAATGGCCAAAAGACACATGAAAAAATGCTCCACATCACTAATCATCAGGGAGATGCAAATCAAAACTACAATAAGGTACCATCTCACACCACAGAGATGGGCACATGTCACAAAGAACAAGAACAATCAGTGCTAGTGGAGAGAAAGAAGCTATCATTTACTGCCAGTGTATAAGCAGTAAATGCTGGTGTAAATGCTGGTGCAGCAGTACTGCTGGTGTATCAGCTGGTGTATTAAGATGTATCATTTACATCTTGACCAGCCTTTATGGAAAACAATATGGAGATTCCACAAAAAAATAGACATTGAGCTCCCATATGACCCACTCCTAGGGATATAGCCTAGGAACACAAAAATACAATACAAAAATCTCTTCCTCACACCTGTATTCATTGCAGCACTATCAGGAGTAACTCCTGAGCCAAGAGTAATTACTGAACATTACCAATAATGGCCCTAAAATGACAAAAAAGAAAATAGAACATTATTTGAAGAGTAAATTTGGTCTGGTAGAAATGTATTAACATGTTTTTCAACATTAATTCACTTTGATTGTCAGGAACTAAGTGGAGATTTTATTTGTTGAAATAAATGTAATAAAATTTCTTTCATGACTTTTTACATGCAGATATGTCATTTAGATGGTTAATTATACAGTTTAAACTTAAACGTTATGTTATAAAAACATTTCAGCATTGTTTATTCCACATAAAATTTATATTTTGCTTAGTATATGATGCATGAAACCATCATTAACAGCATTATATAGATCATGTTGCCTCTATAACAGTTGGGAGAAAGTATTCTGTAACTCTCTCCTGTAAAAAACAGTTTTAAGCCATATAAAACTAATGCTTCAGCCCACCCCCTCAAAACTCCTAATCAGATCAAGGATGGATAGCCCAGGAATGTACAGGCTTCTCATAGTTCTACTTTCAACTTGAGTCTTGCTCTAGGATAGTCATTGTGTTGATGACTGTCTTTTAAATTTGATATGAAACACTTTCACCAATATTTTCTGGTAATAAATCAATTTAGCCAATTGTTTACTTATCTAACAAGGTAAAATAATAATTGATCCAACCTTATAAAGGAAAACCAATGATGTAGAAGCTCTTATTTCTAGTGTTTTGGGTGAAGAACCAAAATTGTACAACTGAAATACTATAGCAAATTATTTCCATTAAGTTGTAGTATTTATCAAATAATCACACTGACCTACTCATGGATTAGCATGATTCTTAGCTCAGAACCAGATTTGTGCCCACACCACACAAAGGTATAGATTATTATCTTCCAGAATTTCTTCAAATTTATAACATACATATAGTTCATGTACGGAAAAAACTAACAAAACTATGTAGAATGATCCATCTAACTATTAAATATGAAATTTCATACACAGTGAGTCTTAAGACTAGTTCTGACAAAGATTCATGATATAGAGTGGGAAAGTTGTCAAGTTGGACTAAGAATCCTCTCTACAAATGAAATGAATAATGATCCCTTTAGATACTTACAACTCTGAACTTACAAATACTTAAAATTTCAAAGTGAATTTTCTCTGTTATTACAAATCAGAAGAGTTTTCTAGAAAAAGGAATATATGAGAAAGGTAGAAAAATAAGAAATAACCAAAATTGTATTGATTGGCCTTAGAGTTAATGAAAAAAAAAAAAAACCATTTTTGCCATAATGATTAGACAAATGGGCCAAATATTCTAGCATTTATTTGAAAACACCTAAGTTCTTTCAAAACTGTGGTCTGTTTTAAGTTTGAACTTTTATTTTAATACTATTTATATTCTTTGACTAAGTTTCAGCTAACTTTTAATCAAGCATTTCTAAAAATATGAAGAGTACTCCTTTACTCCAGAAGAGAATTCCTAAATAAAAATAATACTTCAATTTATTTTTATGTGTGCAATTTTTGCTTAAAATGATGTGTGTCACAAATATCAACCCAAGTTTCATAAAATAAAAACAAAATTTTTCTATATAAATTATACATTCTAAACAAATTAAACATTCTAGACATACTGAAATATCAGTGTGCACTATGCTCTTTTTTTCTTTCTTTCTTTTTTTTTTTTTTTTTACGGGTCATACCCAACTGAACTAAAGGTTTTACTCTTAGCTCTGTGCTCAGTAATCTTTGTGGGAAATCAGTGGTTATCTGTTTTTCTGGAGATCAAATTTGGTTTAGATACATGCAAGACAATTTCCTTACCTGCTATGCTATCTATCCAGCCCTTACATCAAATTCTTAACTAAATGCATTATAATCAACTATTATAAGTCAGCTCCCTTCAGGAGAAAATCTTTCATTTTTAATATTGAAAAATTTAATGCAGAAATTATTTTCTCTATTTGTTCATTTGACACTAAGTGACACTAAAAACCAGTCAAGATCCCTAGATAGAGGGTTGATTATTGTGGAGTTAAGTCTTAATAACAATTATTATGAAAGAAGGCATGATCTAATCCTCTGAACACCTTGGTTTTTTCCGTGGATTGGGGTGGGAGAGATGGGGAGAGGAGGGTTGGACCACACCCTGTAGTACTCAGAAGTTACTCTTGGCTCTGCACTCAGGAATCACTCTTTTCTGTTCTCTGGGAACCATATGAGATGCTAGGGATCAACCTTGGTCAACCATTTGCAAGACAAACACCCTACTTGCTGTGCTACCACTTCAGTCCTCTTAATACCTTTAACAATTACACTGAAAACTATGATGGGTCCTTGCAATATTTATGGGAATAAAAGTACTAAAACATTAATATATTGTAGTTAAATGGTTCTATGCAAAATTAAAGTCATGTGTAGAATAAAACACCTAAATTGGTCCAGAAAGCAGAGATTCTAAGCCCCTTTCTTGAAAATGAAAGGTAAATAAATGGCAAATTCAATTGTTCACCAATTGACTGAAAGATTCATCTCTCTCCAGCTCTGACTTGCTTGCCAGATGCTCAAAGGGGAGTAAAAAATAACTGGGCTAATGAAACACAGGATGTTTTATTTTAATATTTTCATCACTAACAGATTCCAAAAAGATATTTCTTTTTCATAGAATGTTTTTAAAGGAAATCAGATAGCATACAAAAACATTTTTACTACATGATTCCTCTCTGTATTACCTTTATACAGCACAATCTCTTGTCTACACTCTCTCAAATACATATCCCAATTTGAAACCACTGGCGCCTTTGCACAGAGGAGAAATATGTATGCAGCACAGATGTATTGCTGCCTTTGGGATTTAAATCACCCAAACTTAATTACATCAACTGATGTAACCTTATTCCTTTAAAAGAGATGTCTGGCTGTGAAGAATTTTGAATGGATATTTTACGCTTTCCTTAGCCCTCTGGAGAGAGGTTGAAATTGGGAAGAAAATTTTACCGAAGGAAAGCAGTCTGTCATAGTAAATTCAACCTTTCCAATGCTCTTCCTCATTTATTTTTCTGTAGTCTTCTAAAAAGTTAATATTTTATAGAACTTCCTGATCATGCAAATACGGAATCTTCATTAATAAGAGAAAGGAAGGTGCTATTCTGACACTGAAATAACTGTAAGGCCTGTGATGCAAACAATAAAATAATATTAATAATGTTAGATACCCTTCAGCAAGTAAAGTCAGTTTTGTAAAGCCATTATTCCTCTGATTATTTCTCTATAAAGAGTTTCAATCATTTACTGGATTCTTTTTGACTGTTTATTTCAACCTCTTCAATCTGTTTTCTGGTGCACAGATGGTGGGAGCAATTGTTTTGAAAACAATTTCTTGCATGGTCACCCCTCCAAAACTACCCAAAGCAAAATCCATCCCACACTTCTGTATTTACAATTGAGAAAATATCCAATGTTATAGGATTTATTATATTACCAGCATTCTTTTGCTTAGTGGAGTTAAGCCATCCTAAATATTCCTAAAATATTTTCATTTGCCCAGCCACAACTGGGCTGGAAAATTAGAGCAATGGCCTGGACACTGAACAAGAAAACAACATCATTAAAATACAGTAATTTTGTAATTTTGTCCACTAAAACAAATGCATATTTATGGTATTCAAAACCTGCCACATTGGCAAAGAAGTTGTGGAAAGAAATGTGCATAAACACATATCTAGTAAAGATAATTATGAGACTCATCTTTTAAAAATATCCAGTTGTTAAACAGGACTACATCATAAATGAAGATCAGGAAATGTAACTAAAGCTGATGCATGATTTACTTATGTGTTTGCCATAAAAAGTACAATGATCAGCAATAAGAGAAGGATGTCCGGTTTAAGTGACATTTTATCTTTATGATATTTCAATAACAAAGAAAATTCAAAGATTGTCTTTATCTGAAGTTCATCATATAGAAGAGGCTAAGTGAAAGTTTTATAGAAAAATATAATCCATTCCGAAATAAGCCATCCATAATAAGCTATAGAATCTGATACTACCCAGAATTATATAACAGATCAAGAGTTAATAAGTGTCCCAATACAAGCAAAAATTACAGGCAAATAATCAAAAGTTTACAAGAGTCCACAAAATTTCTCAATCGATTATTATACCCATTTAGTCATTTTGAGAGGCAGGCAGAACCTATGAGAATATCAGAATGTCTGGTATTTCTTTTTGGACTACACTGATCAGTTAGTTATTGTCCATCGTCTGTGGACAATGCAAAAATTGAGATTGCTTATTTATCCTATATGACAATTTAGTGAAATCAAAGCTCTGGACAAATAAAAATTTAAAACTCTGGAAATATAACTTGGCCATCAAGAACATTCAGATGAAAGAGATATCCCAATATCTCTCTTGCCATAATCATGGTGGCTATGTAAATATGTTAGTCAGTTTTTTAAAATAATTTCTTTATTTAAGAAGTTACAGAAATATTTGTAGTTGGGTTTCAGTCATCGGATGTACAGTACCTTTCACCAGTGTAACTTTTCCACCACCAATGTTCTCCATTTCTCTCTCTCTTTCTTACACACACACACACACACACACACACACACACACACACACACACACACAAACACACCTGTCTTTCTGACAGGACATTCTATTTCTCTCTCTCACTATCATTGTCATGGCAGTTGTTAGTACAGTTAGTGTTTTAACTGTGCTTACTAGTCTTTGTGGTAAGCTTCATATCATGTACTGTTCCTACTGGTCCTCATCTCTATTGTCTCTGGATATTATTACCATACTGTCTTTCATTTTTGTTACATTCCACATATGTGTGATACTATTTCATGTCTATCCCTCTCCCACTGACTCACTTCACTCAGGGTAATAGTATCCATATCCATACATGTATATGCTAACCCCGTTTTAACTGTAAGTGATACAAACAAACCTGAGCTTAAGCAAAATAATTAATAATAATAATAATAATAATAATAATAAATTAGTGTGTCATCAGTTATGTAACTGGGATTTAATAGAGTGGTTAAGTTCAGGCAAAATTGCATGCAAAGACTATCTCAGCACTCAACTCCTATTCTCCTTGCTTAACTTTGTCCTGTATATAGATTCTCTTCACCTGGAAGAGAATAGTTGATAAAGTCACAAAATTTTCTGACCCATAGTTAGCTTTCCATGCCTACCACACACAGTGAAAGAAGCAGATTTTAGCTCAAACTTCTTTTAAGGAGTGTTGACAGCTGAAAATAACAGATCTTTGCAATATATTTCTCTAAGCAAAACGAATCTAGGGCATTCCTCCAGTCAGAGAGTAATTACCAAGCAAAAAGAGTGATTATGTCAATGTTTCATCAAAAGAAAGAATCAAAATAAAATGCTTCAATCATTCATAATTAACCCCACATGTGTACACACAAACACACACACACACACACACACACACACACACACACACACACACACGTAACCTGTTTATAAGTAGGCAAGTCAGAGTGGTCTGTGATTTGTGACTCCAGATTCCCTTCCCTCTTTTCACCTCCATACTTAAATCACTGAGAAAGGAGAGTATTAATTGTAAAAAAAAAATCAGTTTTTAATTAATTAAAAAATTATTTTCAAAATTCACTTTAATAAACTATTGATTTAATTTTCAGTTTAGGTTTCCAAAAGGAGAAATTAATTTCTCTTTGGTTGAGACCATCTTTGGTTTGGTTTATTTTTTTTCAGGGGAGGGGTCCACATGTGGTGGTGTTCAAGACATACTTTGGCTCTGTACTCAAGGATCACTTCTAGAGGCGATCAGATAACATTTGGGTTGCTAGGGATCAAGCCTCAATTGGTTGAGTATAATGTATGAACCTTAGAAGTTAGAATATTGGCCCAATCCCCCATATTTTGCTTTTACTGAGATATGGTTAAATCAGTGTGTACATGTGTTTTTTTGACAAATTTTGTGGAACCACACCCAGTGACACTCAGATGTTACTCCTGTCTATGAGCTCAGAAATCGTTCCTGACTTGGGGGACCATATGGGACGCTTGGGGATTAAACCACGGTCTGTCCTAGGTTAGAGCATGCAAGGCAAATGTCCTACCACTTGCACCACTGCTATGGCCCATCTTTGACAATTTTTGCTATATGGTATTTTATATAAACATAGAGAGGAAGAAGGGAGCATTTATTTATTTATTTTGGTTTTTGGATCACACCCGGCAGTGCTCAGGGTTATTCCTGGCTCCATGCTCATAAATTGCTCCTGGCAGGCACGGGGGACCATATGGGACACCGGGATTCGAACCGATGACCTTCTGCATGAAAGGCAAATGCCTTACCTCCATGCTATCTCTCCGGGCCCAGAAGGGAGCATTTATATGATAATCTGGCTCAATTAAAGTGCATTGATGTTCCTTATCCTTGGATTCAGACAGGTAGAATTGGAAACGTTCCATTTTAAAGAAAGGTGACTAGATTAAATTTCAATTATACCTTATATAGGCCACACATCCTCAGAACTTTAAACTATCTGAATGTCAGTTAGCATTTTAGCTAAAAATATAGATATTAATTTACTAATGATATTCTTGCAGATGTTAAATAAAATATTGACTTTATTTATAGTGAATGGCAAGACATTTTAAGTAAATTGCTATCATATTCAAAACTCAGAACTAGCAGAGTTCATTTAGTTCATTGTCTACAACTTTTCACTCAGTGGAAGAATTTCCTAATAGATGATCCTTTACTCAAGTAAAGGATAATTCAGTATTTCAAATCTAACCACTGTATTCATAACTATTTCTCAAAACAAATAACCAAATCACCTCCCTGTAACTTATATCATAGACCTAGTTTAATCTTTTAAATACTCTAACATTAGATAATTTGCATACATCTTCTCCTTTGTGATAAATCTTAAAGTAGACTATCAAATAGAAGTTTCTAAGAACATTAACTTTTCTCCAAAGAAAAAGCCTGCCTTTATTCAAATTAAATATTTATACTATTTTTTCTAAAAAAAATTAGACAATTGGGTGGTTTTAATTTATTTTTTGAGGGGCACAATCTATAGTTCCCAGGACTTTTATTTTCTCTGCTAAGGGATCACTCTGAAAGCTCAGGAATCATATATGATATTGGAAATAGGACCATTGTGGACCACATGAAAGGCAAACACCTTAATTCCCGTTCAATTACCTGAAGTTGTTATCCTATTAACCACATCAGAGTCTTAAAAATACTTCCTTTGGAATCAATCACCTGAGTTTTATTTTTTATTTGCACTTTCTGATGATTCTACAGAGACTCAAAGCAAAGGAAGCAGTAATCTTTGACCACAACAGTTGGCTGTACGAGTACATAATATCACCTGTTATATTCTCTCATCTCAAAAACTTTGAAAAGGATTGCGTAGGCTTTGCTAAAACCATACGTTAGCTGGGGTGAAGTTGTGATAGAAATGAGCGTGATTCAATATTAGTGCTTTTATTTCTTATATGTTTCTGTAGCTATATATTCTGTAGTTATTTGAGGTAGAATCAGTTCTAAAGAGGTTACCAAAGGGGAAGAGGAGGGGAAAGGTCTTAATTATTGGCTTTACACACAAAACAAAATCAAACCCATAGTGTTTTTCAGGGTGAAAAATATATTCAACAGCTCTCAGAATTTCCTTTACTGTTGATAGTTTTCCTTAAGAGTTTCAGCAAGGTTTCTGATTTCGTGTTTTTTTTTTTTTTTTAAACAGCAGTGTTTCCTGAGGAGAAGTGACCATCACTAATATTTTTTGTCTCGGTGTCTAGTTCTCTGGCAGTAGACTTAGAAGGCTCTCTCACTCTTATTTGAAATGGTGGAAAATGGAAAATATGAAGAAAACTGTTATGACTACCTTTTTAATAGCCTCAGTCATTAGGGAATTACCTTCTATGTCTTACAATTAAATGGCTGTGATTTTTTTAATGTACTTAAATCATAGAAACCTGCCAAAACCAATCCAACAAAGTAAAATTTTCATTAAAAAAATTGACTATAGATATGCAGGACAGTGTAGCTTGGTTGGCCACTTCACCAGAGTCCCATACAGTAACAATTAAGTACAAGTGAGAAAAGAGTATTACAGATATGAATCGCAGAGCGCTGTTCTTCCTACTGCTGTTGTTTGTCTAATATCTATCATATAACCAAAGAATACTGGGGCCTTATTTCCTACATTCTTATTTTTTTAAAAAAATGGCTCCTTATTTCCCATTTTTCTGTGCCAAATTCCTAAAGAATTAGATGACAAATAAATGGGAACAAGAGGGTGTGGTCTCTAGCTTAAGGCTATCATTAGTCTAAGAATCTGTTTTTAGTGAACACAAATTCCCAGTGAGTTTTGAGATCCAGCTTCCCATGAGCAAAATACAGTCCCTAGATAATATGGGTGTCTTACTACCTGTTATACACTAATTACTCACTTCCAACCCCCTTCTCTTCTGATAACCACCATTTTTGTCAGAGCCTAAGGTTTTGTTTTTGTTTTCCTTTGTCTTACTTGTTTGATTACTTTATCTGTCACAAATAACTAAAACTATATGGTCTTTGCTTTTCTGTCCTATTTATTTCACTTAGCATAATAATCTCAAGTAAAGATTTACTAAATAAGAATTTGTTATTCATTGAACTAAGGATGGGAATGAACTATCTACTATTCTTGTTTTTGGGTAATTTATGCCTACTTCAGAATATAAAAAATATATAAAAAGTTAATACATTTCAGAAATTCCATTACATGAATCTATCTGTTCTTTATTTATGTGGATGAATTTTGGCTCTTTGTTCCATAAATTGGTTCTTTTTATCAATTTTTTTTATCTTTTTATCTTTCGCTCAAACTTTTTCTCTCAACTTTTTATCTTTCTCTCAAAGAGTAAATTTGGGAGCAGTAGAGAAAATTGAGTGGGTAGGAATACTGCTGTATTATCACAGGCATTCTATATGGTTCCTGAAGCATGGTCAGGAGTGATTCTTGAATGCTGAACCTGGAGTAAATTGTAAGCAATGCTAGGTGTGGCCCAAAGGCCAAAAAATAATAATAAAAATAGCAAGTTTAGGGTCAATATAAATAACATGTTTTATACACTTCCTGGTCAGAAGTGTATTATCAATATTTACAGAGAGTAGTAAAAAAATCCTAAATAAGGGCCAGAGATAACATGGAGGTAAGGCTTTTTTTTTTTTTTTTTTTTTTTTTTTGGTTTTTGGGCCACACCAGGCGGTGCTCAAGGGTTACTCCTGGCTGTCTGCTCCGAAATAGCTCCTGGCAGGCACGGGGGACCATATTCAAACCAACCACCTTTGGTCCTGGATTGGCTGCTTGCAAGGCAAACACCACTGTACTCTCTCCGGGCCCAGAGGTAAGGTTTTTGTCTTTCATGCAGAAGGTCATTGGTTCGCGGCATCTCATATGGTTCCCCGAGCCTGCCAGGAGCTATTTCTGAGCATAGAGCCAGGAGTAATCCCTGAGCACTGCTAGGTGTGACCAAAAAAAGAACAAAACAAAACCAAAAAAACCCAAAAAAAAAAAAAAAAACCCTAAATAATCTAACAAAAATTTGGGTTATTTCCACTTTATAAGATCTATGAAGTAAATCCACCAAGTTATTTTTTTCTTACTTGTTTCTGTACTCTAATTAAAAAATGCTTATTATAAAGTAAAATCTACTTTATAATAAGGAACATGAGGAGGTGAGAGAAAGACTTTAAAGATGATTTACTAGAACTATGTGCTCACTTTTTGAATGTGTCTACCTGAGTTATCCCATCTTTGGCCTTAACTACCTTTGTGATCTTGGTCAAGATATTTGCTTATGGGGCCAGAGCAGTGGCGCATCTGCCTTGTGTGTGTTAGCCTAGGACAGATCACATTTTGATCCCCTGACGTCACATATGGTCCCCCAAGCCAGGAGCGATTTCTGAGCGCTTTGCCAGGAGTGACCTCTTAGCATCACCAAGTGTGTCCCAAAAACAAAATCAAAAAAGATATTTGCTTTTTAGTGCCTGATTTGTTAAGTGGAGTTTATATATTCTAAGGTTGTTTTCTGTTTCAATGGAAGTTAAAATCTTCTATAGTATTCTTTAATGGGTTGACATTTGAAAATTGATGTAATTGAATAGACTAGATTTATGATTCTGCTGTCCTTAATATGACAAACTTGTACCTGGCTCCATCTCAAGGAAAATTTTGTATAGAGCTTTCTACAGGGTCAGCTTCCTGGAAGCTAACATTGACAGAACCCAGAATGGTTACTTGGCCACAGGTAGAAATCTAGACAACAGACATTCATCTAATTGAGCATCACTAGTTAAGAATCCATGAATATGTGGAAAATTTGAACTATAAGAAGATAAGTCAATGATTCATTAAACTTGGAATCACACTGTAGTTATTACAAATTAAAAAGCTGGAAAGACCATGGTATATTACTTGCAAACTCAAGAAATATAGTACAGTTTAATCCACAGTTTAGTAATGCTTGATGATCCTTACTTGTCCCACATTAATTCAACATTTTTGTTATTAGCTAGCAAATAAAAGGTTTCTGAATTCTTTTTGAAACAAATGGCATATGTCAAAGGTTATTTAAGAAGAATCACTTTGTTCACTATTCAAATAACATTGAAATACAATGAACTGTGATCTCAGAAGTTGAAGCCATCTGAAGTGAATCTTCCTTCAGTTCTTCAAATCTTCAAATCGCACCATTTGAAAAATGTAATTGATTGAATAGAGACAAGAGACATCTCTGTTTTTGCAGGAGACATGTTGGGCAGGACCTGTATTAGGTTCTTTGGGGTTTTTATTAATACATTATTTTTCACTCACACTCAAGAAGACCAATCAATCAGTTATACATCTTCTCTCTCAGTTGACCCATGAAGTTGTGGCTTTGATCATTCTTTAGTATGAAAATAATCAAATAACAATGTGAAAATTTTCATAGTAAAATCTGTCTTTACCATAAACCTCTACTTCTAAAGATAATCTGAGTGATTTTATGATTAGAAAACAAAAAAAAAAGTTCAAATAACTCTAAGTTCAATAAATTAAGGTCACTTAGTGAGAAAAGATTATAAAATAGCAGAATTAGATGGTTAGTAAAAGAAGTAAACTAACTGAGGCACTTGCCTGAAGTGGGTGATTATTGGCTATATAAAATAGATGATTATTAGTTGTAATTTGAGAGTTCTCTGGTAAGAATATTCCTGTGGAATATAAAAACTTTCTAAACTGTTGCTATTGAATATTACCTAGAAATAAATTTAGGACACCATTACTACCATTACTTTTTTTTGCCTTTCAGACATGCTTCTCCCTATTCCCAAAATGAGGTCAAATATAATTCAGTGGGTTTTGATTGATCTAGTGCAACTCTAGGTTTCACTTTCCAAATAAAGCTATTTCAGAGGTCATAGGCAGCATCTACTATTGTCTTTTACAGGAAAAGTTTCTCTCATTGCTTCCTTGATTCACTTGTCATATTCAATTTTGAAGTGTTTGTAATATTCCAGACATTAATCTGGGCATAGGAACATAAAATGATAACAAGATCTCTGTGGTGCAAAGAGAGAAGGAATTACAATTTAACAAATTCTGAAAACTTGCAGAAACAGCATTGAAGAGAGCTGTAATACATGCTAATTTTTAAACAGACACAAAAGCTGGAATGGTACAGAAACTATTAAGAAAATTCTAAAATATAAAAGTTCTGTTTTCTTTTTGAGGATCTGTGTATTTATATCTATTTCTAGAAAACTATCTCAGTGCTCCCGAAGTGATAATATCCACAGGTCTGCCTCTCCCTATGGCCACAAATCTGTGCATTTCACTATCACAAAATTATCTGCAGGATGCTGTCCATTCCAAAGATTAGGGTACTCTCCTGTGCACTCAAGAGAAGTGAACCCTGGTTGCCTGTACACCTGTGACTTTATAGCCCCAATCTATGCTCCTTAGGAGGAGCAAAATACTATCTTTATCCCCTGGAGATAAACAGGGTACAAGATTCTCCAGCTTCTTTTTTTGTGCCAAACCAATCTCAGAAAAAGGAAAGGACCCTCGGGAGGAAAACCTGTCCCTTCATTTTCTAGGGTAATCATTTATAATCCCCTATATTAAAAGACCTACTTTATTATTCCACAACTAAGTTAATTTCAAAATCCTTGCTCCACAGTGTCTCTAATAAGAAGCAGATGTGGGAACCACCTTCTAACCAGGAGAATCCCGCTCTCCTATCTCTCCAACTCTGCCTGTTGCAAGTAAGCCAAATTTAAACCAGCAATCATGCATGTTTCCAATCAGCACTCCAACTTTCTCCCCATGGAAGTAACTTCTTGGCTTGCACAAGGGAAGGAAATGTTTCCTTCAAAAATCAATGCCAGGACGGGGAGCAGCTTATTCTCATGATATTTCACATGCTAACCAGCCAATGAAGTAAGAAAATCAATGTGAGAGCAGCCAGGGAAAGAGAAGAGAGGCCCTAGGCCAGCAGAAACAATGAGAAAGACAGAGGGGGACTAGGGAAACATACATCAAGTTTGAAAACACAAACTTGTCTTTCTAGGAGCTTCCTCCCCCCTACTGTGGACCCTTAAGGAAGTATGGTGCAATGTGAGAAATGCTGTCTCCCCTTTATCTCACACTTCCCTGATCCTAAACAGAGCTAACAAGTGTTCCTAAACTTTGTAGAGAGGTGCCCGGTCGGCTTTTATGGTATTTGGAAGGGGGAATATTTCCCTAGCAGAGTTCAAAATTAAAAACATTCTTCATGTCTTTTATGGCAACATTCGCTTCTCTGGAAATAATAAAATGTCAATAGTCTGTCGTGTCACCAAGTACTTTTAAAAACCCAGATTATCCAAATAAGAGGTCCCATAATCAAAACTTATTTAGAACCAAAGGAAAATAAGAAATGTAAGAAATCGGTTATTCCTCCCAGTCTTGTTCATCATACTTTTCTAGAACTTCTTCTATCAAATGTTTGTCTGTGTTCCAAGAAAACCCATGAGTTTAGTTGTGAAACACTTCTCTGAGTTCTCTAAGGCTTATGGACAGTTCATGAAAGAAATAGTTATGTGAGAATATTGTTGTTGACACTGGCTTTTGTTTGGTGTTTTAAATATACATGAGAAAGAAACATTACTTGTGAGAATGTTAGATAGCTTTACTGTGTCCTTAGTATTTATCTAAAGTAATTAGCAATAAGCCAATCTTCCATTTAGGTTTTATAATGGAAAAATCATAAGTCAGCTCAATGTGCTTGTCTTTTTCTGACAGAGGTTCTCAAAGCACAGCAAAGCAGCAATGCCATAGTAACACTCACAACACAGAAAGACTGCTGCTTAATTCAATAAAACTCTTGAGCACACAAAGAACTGATAAAGTTTAACTGACTGAACAGAGTGAGAAGCTGACAGTTCTGGGAATTTAACTGAATATTTGTTTTAATCTGTTTAGTTTCAAATTGGAACATTTTATTGTACATTGAGTTTACATAATTTTTAATGGTTGGCTATGTGACATGCTTGTTTTAAGATGAATATTTTAAAATATTTATCATGTGTAACATTTTAAGTTATTTCCAACTTTCCCAAAGCACTGTAGAAGGGAGTTCATGCAGTAAACAGCAAAAGTCAACAGACCATCACATTATGTTTAAAAGAACTTTCCCAGCAGCAAACAACCTGTTGTTCAAATCTTGTTCAATTCTTTGCATTTCTTGTTCTATGGGTTCTATTGGAAATTTTTCTCTAAGTCTAGTATAGCTACCTATTAAATAAGATAAAAATAATTTCAAATTAATAGGGTTATTGTGAGCATTAATTAAACAAGTAGGGCAAGAGATAGAAAGCACAGTGTATGAATAAAGCAGCCAGACTTGACCTTGCATTTTGAATTAAATGATTAATGAAGGGAAATGTGGGCCCTGGAAAATCACTCAATAGCCAGTGGAGCCAGTGTCTCCAGAATGAGAGGTGGTAGGAGACATGAGAAAAGAAAAATATCTGTAACTTAAGAACACCCAGCATGTCTAGTTGGAGAAGGGGTGTTACTTCTGAGGAAGAAGAAGGCTGCAATTTGGAGCCAAGTTTTTGACAATGAAAGACACAAACTAACATGAAGGACATGATTTGTGGGAACTGTGCGAGGAAGGGTTCATGCATAGTGAGGCACACAACAGGGGTGGTGGGTGATCTTCCAGATAGTAGAGATACTGGGAAGCAAAACTCTAGGGACAGTTACTGGGGGACAGTTAGAATATAGGAATACAGAACAAAATGGGTCAAAAAATAAATATATCCAGGATCCTAGGTGAAAGTATTGAATAATTTTGCTTTTGGAAATACCTGAGGCCAAGCAGATAATTTCCAGGGCATTGCCTAAGGTTGTAACTGGCAGAAAAAAAAAATCCAAAACAAAACTGCTGTATTCTCTACTGCTCCAGCTCGCTACTTAAGTCAGTACACAGTAGTTAAAATGCAATTGTAGCAGAATGAGGAAGCAAAGGAATTTGTAAAAAAAAAAAAAAATTATGAATGGAATGGGAAAAGGGTAATATAACTGCTGGCTTGCCTGAAAAGAATTTTAAAAAACAGTTAAAATGCTACTAAAGGAAATTTTGAAAAAATTATAAACAAAATCAAATTTCTATAACAAGTATAGAGATAATATGTAAAGCTTAAAAATAATTTAATAAAGAATAACAACAAGATCTAAAGTAGAGGCACTTACTAAACAAGAAGCAATAGTTAATGGAGTTGATGAGTTGATCAACGGAACAATCAAAACCATTCAAACAAAACAAGAAAAATTAATTGTGAAATGCAAAAACAGTATAAGAGCTGTGCTAAAGTGATAGTATAGTGGATATGGGACTTATCTTACATTTGACTGACCTGGATTTGATACCAGCACCATTTTATCACATAAGCACCCACCAGAAGTGAATCCTGAGCACTGCCAGTTATGGAAAAAATAAACAAAAGAAAAGAAATACAACAGCACGAATTCCATAGGAATACATTGTTGAGTCTGGAAAAGAGGTGACTTTTGATTTTGGGGTGTAGCCTTTTAAATTTGGATTTCAGTGTGTAACTTTTGAGACTAGGTCCAAGGAGACCAGGTTGTAAATTACAAAGGACATTCCAAAGAATGCAAGGACATCTTATTTTCCACCAGACCTCTTGAAGGGAGGGGAAACCAACTAATCATCTTACTTTCCAAAGGGGAACACCTCCACCCTCGAGAAAAGAAGGAGATCCCCGCAGAGGACAGATAGCCCCTTGAAGATTAGGGAGGAATAATTGCATACAGTCACTAAAAAGGAATAACACATAGGTATGGATAGAATAACACATAGTTATAGAATAAGGGTAAAATCTAGTGTAATGCTATTCTTGCTTCTGTCCCTGGCTTGCTTGATATAATGAACAAGGCTCCCTCCAAGGGGTCTCAAACTTGCGACCCGCGGGCCATTTGCTGCCCTCCATACAATATTTTGTGGCCCTGCCCTAGAGGAATCTTTTATTGTTTTGTTTTGTTTTAGTTGTTTGGGTCACATCCCCCAATGTTCAAGGCTTACTACTGACTTTGCACTCAACCCCGGACCCCAACCCAGGTCCAGGCCAGCTTTGGTCAGCTTTAACAATTTAAAAAGAAACAATATCAACAATATAAGAATCTTTGGGGAAAAAAAAGAAGGCAAAGGAATAGGAAATTAGTAATAAGAACTCTATTTTGCTCTATATTTGAAATAATTAGTGTGTAGGAAAGGAAGTAAATTTCCAAGTTATAGAAGCTATAGAGTCCCAAAGAAAATAAACACTAATGAAAAATTCTAAGACTAAAAAGTAAATTCTAATTAAATTGTTATAAACTAAAGATAAGAACATTATATTACAAGTGTCTAAAGAAAGATAAATGACATTTAAGGGAAACCCTATACACTAGTGGAGAATTTTTGTCACTTCAGTGGAAGCTTTATATATCAAGAGTGTTATCCACAAACTTTTCAACAGAATTAATATACAATAAAAAATGGCATGAGTTACCTAAAAACTTGTTTTAAGTTATTAAGCACCATTTTTACAATGTGCTAATAATAATTGCCTTTCAGAAATACAATGTTCCAAATCCAAAACCACTACCAGTATCAGCATTCCTCTACTAATGCCCCAACATTCCCTACCACCTCCCACACTGCTTCCTTAGTCAACTTAATGTTTTTATTATATTATAGTAGTTTGGAACATATGCTTACAATTGTGTGGTCTTTTAAGGTGTTGATGTATATACTTACATCACCTCTCTACCACCAAAGTGTCTAAAGCCCCAGACAATGCCCCTGTGACACTATTAATCTGTTTCTCTATTTTCTATTGGCATTTTAGACATTTCTGTAACCTAGGGTCAAGAGTTTTCACAATTTGCTACCTTCCATCCTCTTGTTTTTTTTTACTCTATTTATCACCTGGCATACAGTGGAACACCCGATATTTGTCTTTCTCTCTCCACATTTGAAGAAGCCTGCAGTCTTGTGGTCACATTACTCTCCCTTTTTTGAATTTTCTTTCTTCTTTCTTTCTTTCTTTTTCTCTCTCTCTCTCTCTCTCTCTCTCTCTCTCTCTCTCTCTCTCTCTCTCTCTCTCTCTCTCTCTCTCTCTCTCTCTCTCTCTCTCTCTCTCTCTCTCTCTCTCTCTCTCTCTCTCTCTCATCTCTCTCTCTCTCTCTCTCTCTCTCTCTCTCTCTCTCTCTCTCTCTCTCTCTCTCTCTCTCTCTCTCTCTCTCTCTCTCTCTCTCTCTCTCTCTCTCTCTCTCTCTCTCTCTCTCTCTCTCTTTAGTTTTTGGGTCACACCCGGCGGTGCTCAGGGGTTACTCCTGGCTGTCTGCTCAAAAATAGCTCCTGGCAAGCACGGGGGGACCATATGGGACACCGGGATTCGAACCAGCCACCTTTGGTCCTGGATCGGCTGCTTGCAAGGCAAGCACTGCTCAACTCCTCTGAAATTCTTTTCTGTGAGGGAAGGAGATAGACCTGAAAGGCCTGGGAAGTTAGTCACCTGAACCTCCATCAGCATCATAATTGGCAACCTCAAAAGGACTTGAGGAAGAACTTGTGAAGAACTTAAGGAGATAATGAGAAAAATCTTCTGTGGAGGTCGGTATGCTCCCTTTGTAAATCTATGAGGATGTTGGAGGACTGTGACATTTGTGAATGTGTGGTCTCCTCGAGGAGACACACTCCTCCCCTTGTTGGTCTCTTGTACTATCTAACTCAGTGGGAGACACTGAGGGAAACCCATTAGAAGAAGAATTTTAAGATTCTAGGGGATTATGCTAAAAAACCAACACAGCAGGAACTCTTTCAGATAATCTTCTCTCAATTTAGCAAAGGGAACTAACTAGAGTCTCCAGGAGACAATTGAGATGTTAATGAAATCTGCAGTCTCAGATCTAAGCAGAACTAAAGATAGACAGAAAGAACTTAGAAAAGACCAGCAAGGTGACCAGACAGAACTTCTTTTTCTTTTGATCCATACACTAAGTCCTCAAAAGCCACAGCACTTTTAGGTAGGCTCAGTTTGATTGGCAGCTGTGTTAGTGTCGACCCAGTGCTGACCATAGGGATGCTTGGGGTGCACTTAGAGGTTATTGATGGAGACATCTAATCAATCCAGTGACTCTCTGACTAGTTAGGCAATGGAGTGAAGTCCCCTCAGTAAGGCAGAGAGGTTAGAGTTCACTACTTAAGGCAAAAGAGGTTAGACTCCCTTTTGTAATTCAGGGATTAAAGTTTCCTCAGCATTTAAAAGGATTTTGAGAAAAATCAATGTCAACGAACCATCCTGTTTTAGGTTTTTCCGCTTTTCATAAGTTGCTTCTGGTATTCAGAAAAGTATGGGGGAATTTTACTTCAGTTTCCAAAGATTACTCTCTCAGTTGCTTACTTAAACATTTGAAGTGCTTCCACTTAGATGGGCTTTAAAAAGGCATATATCCACTCACCTTTGTAAAACCAAGTGGCTACTTATAAAGTAGAACACAGAAAGAGGGCCAGCGAATTGCCGCTTACATTATCATACCATCTTGCAATTGGACACTTTTGTAAAAAAGCTGAAAATGATCTCACTTAGGTTTATAATGACTTGGCCACGATTTAACTCACCAACTTGGTACCAGAAGAGCTCTTTATCTGCTTTCCTCAGAAACAGACTGGGAGCAGAGCTTTAGGGTCAGGAAACACTGGATAGTCTCAATCCTCCACCACAGAGGTTCTATTCGCCCTGGAGACATCCTGTCTTTTTAACCAAACTCAGCTGCTCTCCTGCCATTCTTAGATTGTCAAGAAAACACCAAATCAATCAATTGACAGGCTTGTGTGTTATATGTGTGGTATTGACCTCTCTCTTTGCAGTCAATTCATCTGTCTGTGGGGAACACTGGAATGTTAGATCCAAGTTGAAGAAGTAGAAATCCTTAGGCTTGGGCAAGTTGCATGATCATTAGAAGCCAGAGTGATTTTAAAGTCAGAAAAAAATTTTAAAAGGTGCTTTTAAACCTCTTTGGACTTTATTGTAAGCTGAAAAGTTTCTAAAAGGAATGTTGAGTCTACAGAGAAATTGAAATTTTAATCTTTCTTATTGAAAAAAGTTGCCCTGTTAAAACTAACTTAGCATGAGATAGACTCTACAGGCAGTCTATAGTACTTTTGTCAGCATAAAGAATTTACAGAAGACTGACTGACCTTTGCCAATTTTTCCCTAAAAATATTTTAAGGTGGTGAGATCTCTAAGGGAAAATGAAGCAGGCAGGTGGATAGAGGAAATTCCTTCACCTCCCATGGAAATAAGCTCCTTGGACATAATAAAAGCAGGAAATAGATTTGAAAAAATTATTCCTTTCACTTGCCCTAAGACTACCAGACACACCTAGTGGATATTGGAAATAAAGTATGATTAAAAAAGGGGGGGGCCGGGCCCGGAGAGATAGCACAGTGGCGTTTGCCTTGCAAGCAGCCGATCCAGGACCAAAGGTGGTTGGTTCGAATCCCGGTGTCCCATATGGTCCCCCGTGCCTGCCAGGAGCTATTTCTGAGCAGACAGCCAGGAGTAACCCCTGAGCAACGCCGGGTGTGGCCCAAAAACCAAAAAAAAAAAAAAAAAAAGGGGGGGGGGGCGGGCGGTGGCGCAAGAGGTAAGGTGCCTGCTTGCCTGCTCTAGCCTTGGACGGACCACCCCCGGAGTCCCATATGGTCCCCCAAGCCAGGAGCAACTTCTGAGCGCATAGCCAGGAGTAACCCCTGAGCGTTACCGGGTGTGGCCCAAAAACCAAAAAAAAAAAAAAAAGGGGTGGGGTGGGGCGGAGAGATAGCACAGATGTGTTTCCCTTGCAAGCAGCCGATCCAGGACTAAAGGTGGTTGGTTCGAATCCTGGCGTCCCATATGGTCCCGCAGTGCCTGCCCTGCCAGGAGCTATTTCTGAGCAGATAGCCAGGAGTAACTTCTGAGCACCTCCGGGTGTGGCCCAAAAACCAAAAACAAACAAACAAACAAAAAAAAAGGGGGGGGCTGGGCGGTGGCGCTGGAGGTAAGGTGCCTGCCTTGCCTGCGCTAGCCTAGGACGGACCGCGGTTCGATCCCCCGGCGTCCCATATGGTCCCCCAAGCCAGGAGCGACTTCTGAGCGCATAGCCAGGAGTAACCCCTGAGCCTCACAGGGTGTGGCCCAAAAACCAAAAAAAAAAAAAAAAAAAAAAAAGCTCCGACAGGAACAAATGCCTGGAAAAGAAGAAAAAAAGATCAATGGATACAAACTCTTCCCCCTGACAACCACAATAGGACTCTTCTTTAGGTAGAAAGTTCCACTGGGGTAGGTTGAAAAAATCCATATGTAAATTAACCTGGAACAAAGAAGACCCTGATTTAACAGAACAGACAACTAATAACAAGAGCTTACTAAAATTTCTGCCATTTTAATAATGACTTCATTGTAGATACAATAATTTCCACAGAATTTCACAAATTGTTTGCTACTGTACTATAATTTTTTCTTCTTTTTAACATTTTTTTGTTCCTTTTAAATTTTTTTCTATTTTTTTCAACAACTTTGCCTTTACTTATCAAGAAACAAATGTTTTATGGTCAACTATGTGATGCATTTTCTTTAAATAAAGTTAAAAAATAACCCTGATCTAGGGGCCGGAGTGGAGACACAAGCGGTAAGGTGTCTACCTTGCCAATGCTAGTATAGGACAGGCCTGCATCCCTTATGGTCCCCCAAGCCTGGAGCAATTTCTGAGTGCATAGTTAGGAGTAACCCCTGAAAGTCACCGGGTGTAGTCCAAAAAAAAAAAGCCAAATATATCCCATGATCTACTTTACTCATCTCTATTTCATTTTGTATTGGAGGTGTGAGCCATAGTAACTGTCAAAGATAGAAAAACTAAAATAAATTGGAAAATAAAATTAGAGATAGTTAAAAGGGTTAAGTCAAATGTCTTACATGCATCTAACTCTAGTTTGACCTTTCACTAAATTGCCTGATCAACCCCAGAGCTCTGTTGTTTGATTCCTGATTACTACTTGGATGGCCTTGATAATTCCCAGTGAGACAGGGACCAGATAACATTATATTATCTGGCCCACATATTGAAGAGCCATCACCTGAGCAGGGAGGAGCCTCAAGGCTTCCTAATTAGCACTTAAAGACCTCATCAAATATTTATTTCACTTAAATAAATAAGATTATCACTATTTGCTTATAATAAAAATATTAGAGACCCTAAAATTATATTTAAAAACTTTAGAACCCGGGGCTGGAGAAGTTAGCACAGTGGTAGGGCATTTGCCTTGCACACAGCTGACCCAGGATGGACACAGGTTCAGTCCCCAGCATCCCATATGGTCCCCCTAGCTAGGAGCAATTTCTGAGCACAAAGCCAGGAGTAACTCTTGAGTGCCCCAACTGTGACCCAAAAACCAAAATAAGGAAACCAAACAACAAAAACACACACAAAAAAGCAATTAAAAACAAAGAAAAGAACAAAATGGCTGATTTTAAGGTCAATATACAAAAATCTGTTGATATCTAAATGCAAATAATGAACAATTAGAAGAAACTCAATAAAGTCATTTACAATGAAACCTGAAAAGACAACATACACAGAAAATAATTTTAAACAGAAAGTAAAATACCTTATATAATGAAAACTGTGATGGACTCAACCTATTCTTAAATGAGGTGTATATTAAGCTGTGAACAATATGGATATACTGGCCACGCAGCTGATAGCTGGCAATCTCGAGAAAACGTAATGGGCCAAGTCTCTGCCCTGCCAATGCCACACCAGCTGCACCCATCACCAAAAGTCACCATTTTCACTAATGGCCCAACTTCACCACTCATCTACAGTTCTCTGCAGAGTCACCAATATGACGAAAACTCCAGGTATGATAATATTGGGGTTGACATTACCAGGACTTTTTAGACTGAGTGTGGGGCATCCTCCCTTTGCCTTCTCATACTTCTGGAAGGCCTGGTAGCTGAAAACATGCCCCCACAAAACCCATGATATCCAAAATAATGCTTAGAATTCTTGGAGTGCATGGCCACATACATAGT
Source organism: Suncus etruscus (assembly GCF_024139225.1). Taxonomy (NCBI): domain Eukaryota; kingdom Metazoa; phylum Chordata; class Mammalia; order Eulipotyphla; family Soricidae; genus Suncus; species Suncus etruscus. The sequence continues at coordinate 139,133,241 of NC_064849.1, read as the reverse complement.
CACACAATTCCAAATCTTTAATTCTGTCACCCAGTAAAAACAGACCAATTTAGAAACCAGTTTGTATTTGAAGCCACCTGATATTCAGAAACAAAAGTATCAGATCAACTAGCAACAAGAACTTAGTAAACTTTCTGTCGATAGCTAAATGACATCATGTGAGATCCAATCATTTTCAGTTTATTGTGGCTGTACTTTTCCTTTTCTGCTTTTTCTTTTCCTCCCTCCTCCCTCTTTTTCTCCCTTCCTCCTTCCCTTCTTTCCTTCCTTCTTTCTATCTTTCTTTTCTTTTTTCTCTTTATTGTCTCTTTCTCTTTTTTCTTTTCTTTCTTCTTCTTTCTTTCTTCCTTCCTTCCTTCCTTCTTTTCTTCCTTCTTTTTTTCCTTCCTTCCTTCCTTCCTTCCTTCCTTCCTTCCTTCCTTTCTTTCTTTCTTTCTTTCTTTCTTTCTTTCTTTCTTTCTTTCTTTCTTTCTTTCTTTCTTTCTTTCTTTCTTTCTTTCTTTCTTTCTTTCTTTCTTTCTTTCTTTCTTTCTTTCTTTCCTCCCTCCCTCCCTCCCTCCCTCCCTCCCTCCCTCCCTCCCTCCCTCCCTCCCTCTCTCTCTCTCTTTATTTCTTTCTTTCTCTCTTTCTTTCTTTCTTTCTTTCTTTCTTTCTTTCTGTCTTTCTGTCTGTCTTTCTTTTTTCTTTCTTTCTTTCTTTCTTCTTTCTTTCTTTCCTTTTCATTTTAAAATAATTTTATTCTCAGGGCTGGTGAGGTGGCGCTAGAGATAAGGTGTCTGCCTTGCAAGTGCTAGCCAAGAAAGGACTGCAGTTCGATCCCCCAGTGTCCCATATGGTCCCCCCAAGCCAGGGGCAATTTCTGAGCTTAGCCAGGAGTAACCCCTGAGCATCAAATGGGTGTGGCCTGAAAAAAACAAAAAAAAATAGAATTTTATTCTCACATTGAAGTAAATGTATTATGATCAGCTATATAATAAAGTAATTTATGTATAATAATATAATAATAATTAATATAAAGAACACTGTAAGCAACTGTTAAAAGACATGGAACAAAATGCATACAAAAATACATGGGGCTGGAAAGATAGCACAGCGGTAGGGCATTTGCCTTGCAATCAGCCGATCTAGGATAGATGGTGGTTCAAATCCCAGCATCCCATATGGTCCATCATGCCTGCTAGGAGTGATTTCTGAGAGCAGAGCCAGGAGTGACCCAAAAACCAAAAACCAAAAATACATACATACAGACACATAGAACAAAATACAAACAATATGTACAAAAATACATAGAACAAAACACATATAGACAAAAGACATAAGACAGAAAGTCATTTCATGGTCATGATGGGTAGAATTAATAATCAAAATGTTAATTTTATTTAAATTAATATACAGATTTAATGTAATTTTTATTTTAAAATTCAATTTTCTTTAAATGAACTACAAGAAAAATACTAAAACTTATATGAACTCTGAAAAGAACTTGAACTGCTGTAACAATCTATTAACAAAAGAAAAATTGGGGCATTATATTTACTGACTTTAAGCTATAATACAAAGTGACAATAATATGCCTATTACCTTACTTAGTAGTAACTAAGTAGGTAAAGTGACTACAAAGTGTCTATGTGGTGTTGGAATAAAATAGAAGCACATATCAATGAAATAGAATTAAAAAATCAACAAAATCAACCTGTACACTTATTAATATTTGATTTATGAAAATGGATTTAAGCTTATACAGTGGAAAAAGAAAAACATAACAAGCCATCATAAGAAAACTAGATAGCTTCATACAAAAGAATGAAATTGAGGAGGCAGAGTAGTAGCACAGGGGGAAAGTCATTTACCTTGTATGTGGTCTACCCAGGTTCAATACTTGGCATCCCATATGGTCCCTGAGCTGTCAGGAGCAATTCTGAATGTGGAGCCAGGAGTAACCCCCGAGTACCAACAAGTGTGGTCCATAAACAAAAACAAAAGCAAAAAATTCTTTTGAATTACTTTAAATTCTTCTAAATCACTTAAACCTATAAAGACAAACATGGAAACTGAGGTTGCTCTTGAGGGTACTCATGTCATTTAATGAGAATATACCCAAACAGGAAAATAAAACTTGTTTTTCCCATCTTAATTGAAATATTTAAAAATACGTACTTTTTTACTAGAATGGCTCAAAAGACAAGCCAATATATTCATCTGGTGCTCATATGCTTAGAAATTAACAACCAACCAACAAAAACTGGCTCTATCTGAGTTTCCAATAGAGCATCTTTCTAAAATCTTTCCAAGAATTATTTTGGAATAATAATTCTTGATTTTTACATACTCCCTACCTTTGGAATTCAATTTAATCCATACCATGCAACTCACTGCTGTCCATTCTTGGCCAGAGTTTGATAAATCATTTTTTCATGACCTATTATGACATTTGTGTTAACATATTTTTTTGAAGCAATAATAAGAATAGTCAAATTAAGATAGCTACATATCTCTCTCGTTCACTCTGCAACTCCCTGTGTTTGGAATGGAAGTCACACAAAAAGGCTGCGAAATCTGTGTATCAGAAAAGAAAGGACAATGAGTACATATACAAAAGTGATTTCTTCTCTCTTTAATGACAAAAGTCATCAAGTTCTCTTGGCTCTTTGAATAGTTTTACAAGTGTTTCATAGGAATTGTTAATTGCCCTACTTTTAAACATTTTATCAGGACAAGATATTTGACTTGCATGCAGCTGACCATATTTTTATTGCATATAGCTCCCCAGCATTACCAACAGTGAATCCTAAGAGTAAAGCCAGGGGTATGTCTTCAGCAATAACAGGTATATTCCTACGTCCCCCTTCAAAAATTCATTATATCAGTGACATTCCTGAATAACCTTCAAAATGAGTAGAATTTTGATGAGTTCAACAGGCAGTAATACTACTTTCTAGGTAATCTTCTAAACTTAGATCTAAACTGGTCTTAACACATTCTATAAAATTTGCTTTTGTTTTATTTCTACAAAAATACAACAGGTGAAACTCATAAATTCATCTAGTTAATAGAACAGAGGCAGGTAATAACCTGCATTAAATTCAATGTAAGAACATATAAGGGATCTATAACAGGAGCCTGTTGGATATAACTAAAATATAAAGAGATTGAAAAAAAAAGGGTTCTGTTTTAAAAAACGAGGAAATTTTTATTAAATAAACTTAAACACAAACAAGGTAGTGAATTTAAATGCTGGCTTTGTGGCCCTGCATTATGAACAAAGGAGGGATGCTATTTTGTAAAGGACCACAAGTTAGGCTTCTCTTTCTCAAGCCTAAATTTACATTAACACCGCCATGAGCTACCCTGCCCTACCAGGCAGCTTATCTGGAATAGTCATGAAGGAGCCTACACAACAACCAATCATCTTAAGGATTTTCTAATGATTCATCAGAATCTAGAATCTCATCTCTTTCCTATATAAACTGACTTGTGACCTTGATAGGGATTGTCTCTTCTGGGAGAGAGCCTTGGTCAATCAGTTTGGAGCTTGTGGCTGCTGAAATAAAGTTTTGTTTTGTTTTACTCCAATTGTGTGGTCTCATCCTTCGACTCCAGACTCTAACGCTGACCATGTGGAGTCATGAGGAAAGATCTGTTTAAACTATTAAAGAGGGCAATAAAAACCTTGAAATGCCCAAAGGAATACAACATAAAAGAAGGAGGGATACTAAACCAGTAAAAATAATTAAGGAAAAACTTGATGGAAATTAAGGGGGAGAAATGTATGCCTCTTGTGATTTTTGCTAGCATCTTCAACCCACAAAAACTGTGAATGCAGCATCTGGCACTCTTGTCATCTGCATATTTCTTGGTTCATTACCCGGAGTTTAAAGTCGAGAATAAAGTCTTCTATCAAATATAGAGCCATTCCTGTCTAAGAGGCCTAAGGAGAGTTGAGAGCAATATTGAAAGCTGTCCTTTTTTATAGTGATATAGTTTCTTTTAACTCTTGCTTCTTTAGATTACAAAGAATAAGCATCTACTTTAGTCCTGGAAATTATTGAGAAAAAAGAAAATGTAGTGTCAAAGCCAGAAGTGCATCTTACCATATAGCAGTTTTGTCAACATTTTGTCAATACATATAAATACGTAAAATTTATTAAAAAAAATAAAATAAAACATCAGCCTCCTCTGTTAGAGAAGTAGAATGCCTGTCTCAAATATAGGCATGGGTGGGGGAGAAGAAAGGGTGGCATTGGTGGTGGGAATGTTGTACTGGTGAAAGGGGGTGTTCTGTTTATGACTGAAACCCAAATACAATCATGCTTGTAATCATGGTGCTTAAATAAAGATTAAAAAAATAAAAAATAGAAATGAGGGCCAGAAGGACCATTTCACAATATGAAGCTCACCACAAAGAATAGTGAGTGCAGTTAGGAAAATATCATGACAATCTTAATGAGTGAGAGAAGTAGAAAGCTTGTCTCAAATACAGGCAGGATTTGGGAAGGAGGGAATAGGGTCATTGGTGGTGCACTGGTCAAGGAGGGTATTCTGTTTCTGACTGAAACCCAACTACAATCATGCTTATAATCATTGTGCTTAAAGATTTTATTTAAGGAAAAAAGAAAGGAAAAAAGAGGGAGAGAAAAGAATAATGACAAAGCTCTAATAGAACCTTAGATAGTACCTGAGAGCAACTTCTCCAGAAAAAACTTTGTTCTTCAATATTTAATAATTATAAGCGAAATGATAGCACATTGGTAGGGCATTTGCCTTGCATGTGGCTGAGGCAGGATAGACCTCAGCGTGATCCCCTGTGTCCCATATGGTCCCCCAAGTCAGGAGGGAAATTTAAGTGCATAGCCAAGAGTAACCCCTGAGCATCACTGGGTGTGGCCCTCCAAATATCAATAATTAAAATATTTATATAAATTTGAATGCCTTTGAAAGTTCTCAGAAAATGACCATTATGAAAATGGTCATGAAATGACCTTTGAAAGTTCTCAGAAAATGACCATTCATGAAAATGAAAATGAAACAAACTACACAATTGAGGTAGGACTTTCCCCAAATAAACAAGACCATTTGTTAATCTCTGTTAATATCTCTGTTTATTAAATTAATTAATCTCTGTTAATTAAATTAACTTAATTATATTCACATATATAAATATGTAAATTTATAAAAATGTATAAAACATCAGCCTCCTCTGTTAGAGCTACAGAAAGAGAGGGAGTGAGAGAGGTATAATGATACAACTCTAATAGAACCACAGACAGTACCTGGCAGCATCATCTCCAACAAATTTTGTTCTTTAATATTCAATAATTAAAATGTTTATATGCCGGCAAGAGCTAGCTTCCATAACAAAAAGAGTTTGGTATAGAACAAGAAGCCAGAAATCTGCCTGCCTCCTCCCCAAACCTCTCCCCTCTAATGCAGGGTGAAGGGCTGAGAAAGCCTGGGGTCCCCTTTAAAATCTTTCCAGTACCCACCGTTCTGGCCGCCTGGTCTGGCACCCAGGGATGGCCCTGGAGTCTGGGGGAAGAAGAGGGTGATGGCTGGGGGCATCCCTGGCCTCCCAGCACCCCCTAAACTAGGGAGAAGGAGACCCAGGATTTTTATTAGGAAGAACCAGACCACACCCTGGGGTGGAGATCAAGTGGTCTAAATACCAATTCAAGGTGCTACATTCCAAGATGTTTCCAACCAATAAGTAACAAAGCATATACTGAGTGAGGTGACACCCAGTTCATACAAAACCCTGTATCAATTATGGCCCCCTAAGAACCTCCAGGAGTGAATACTCAGCCCAGATCAAGAAGTTAATCCTGAGCACTGTGAGGTCAGACCCCAAAACAAAACAAAGTAAAAATCAAATTAAACAAAAGAATATAATGAGTAGCTGGTCATCTTGCCAGAGAAGATTTCCAAGACCTAGAACCCGAAAGGACAGACAATAATAATAGATAGACATAAAGACAAAGGTTTTGAGGAACTTGATTATTGGAATGAGTTTAAAGACACAATGGCATATATTATGCATTTTCTTCTGTTCTCAGAATAAAAACAAAACAAAACAAAAACAAAAAAATAAATAGAATAAAAATATTTAATTAACAGAAAAAGAAATCCACAAGCATCCAAAAGTAATAATCAATAACTTTCTCATTCAACATAAGAGACAGAGTAAATTCCCTTCCATGTCCCCCATATTTTGCTGGGCCTATGCAAACAATAATTGCCATTCTAAGTACAGTTTTTACTCTAAGTACAGTTTTTACTGTACTTCTTTAACTCTTAGCCTTAAAAAGAGAGAGGAGAAGAAGAAGAAGAAGAAGAAGAAGAAGAAGAAGAAGAAGAAGAAGAAGAAGAAGAAGAAGAAGAAGAAGAAGAAGAAGAAGAAGAAGAAGAAGAAGAAGAAGAAAAGAAAAAGAGAAAAAGAAAAGAAGAAGATGAAGAAGAAGAAGAAGAAGAAGAAGAAGAGGAGGAGGAGGAGGAGGAGGAGGAGGAGGAGGAGCTTATTATTATTCTGCAGGGCCTTTACTGAGTTAATTGGTCGTTCAATGATTTTCAAAAATATATCTGCTACTGAACCTTTTCTTTCTCTTCCATCTTTTTAGTCTTTTTTATTTCTTTTAATAACGTTGCCTTTGTTCTTTCTGAAACTAATGTATTATGATCAATTGTGTCCACTATGTGATATATTTTCTTTAAATAAAAAAAATAAAGAAGGCAAACCCTAATATGATATAAGCCATAGTGGTTGAGGAAAAGAGATCTCAAAGGGCTAGAGCACATACTTTGCTCATGGATTGGCAGGATTAACATCATTAAAATGGCAGTACTCCTCAAAGCATTGTACAGATTTAATGCAATCCCTCTAAAGATACCCACAACATTCTTCAAAGAAGTGGATCAGGCACTTTTGAAATTCATTTGGAACAATAAACACCCTAGAATAGCTAAAGCAATTAGTGGGGAAAAGAATATGGAAGAAATTACTTTCCCCAACTTTAAACTTTACAAAGTGATAGTTATCCAAACAGCATGGTATTGGAATAAAGACAGGAGCAGTGGAATAGGCTTGAATACTCTGAGAATGTTCCACAGACATACAATCACCTAATTTTTAATAAATGAGCAAGAAATCCTAAATGGAGCAAAGAAAGCCTCTTCAACAAGTGGTGTTGGCATAACTGGCTAGCCAATTGCAAAATATTGAACTTAGACCCCCAGTTAACCTCATGTACGAAGATAAAATCCAAATGGATGAAAGACCTCAATATCAGACCCAAAACCATAAGATATATAGAACAACACATAGGCAAAACACTCCAGGACATTGAGACTACAGGCATCTTCAAGGAGGAAACTGCACTCTCCAAGCAAGTGAAAGCAGAGATTAACAGATGGGAATATAGTAAGCTGAGAAGCTTCTGCTCCTCAAAGGAAATAGTGCCCAGGATACAAGAGCCACCCACTGAGTGGGAGAAACTATTTACCCAATACCCATCAGATAAGGGGCTAATTTCCAAAATATACAAGGCACTGACAGAACTTTACAAGAAAAAAAAATTCTAATCCCATCAAAAAATGGGGAGAAGAAATGGACAGACACTTTGACAAAGAAGAAATACAAATGGCCAAAAGACACATGAAAAAAAATGCTTCACATCACTAATGATCAGGGAGATGCAAATCAAAACAACAATGAGATACCACCTCACACCACAGAGATTGGCACACATCACAAAGAATGAGAACAAGCAGTGTTGGCAGGGATGTGGAGAGAAAGGAACTCTTATCCACTGCTGGTGGGAATGCTGCCTAGTTCAACCTTTATGGAAAGCAATATAGAGATTCCTCCAAAAACTGGAAATCGAGCTCCCATAGTATCCAGCTATACCACTCCTAGGAATATACCCTAGGAACACAAAAATGCTTTCAAGAAGCCTTAACTTGCTATCCAGCAACACATGGTCTCACACAGAGTGAGGAATAGGACAAAAAAATTATTGGTTGGGGCCAGAGCAGTGGCATTAGTGGTAAGGCATCTGCCTTGCAAGTGCTAGCCTAGGATGAAAAGTGGTTCCATTCCCTGGCATCCCATATGGTCCCCCAAGCCAGGAGCAATTTCTGAGCATATAGCCAGGAGTGACCCTTGAGCATCACCGGGTGTGGCCTAAAAAACCAAACCAAACCAAAACAAACAAAAACCCAGGTCTCAGAAAAATGCTCTCTTGCATTTCCAGCTTTTCTACACCATGCTTCCTGCTTAGGAGAGGAAGGCTTGCATGTTGGAATTCCTAAACCTGTTTCACCACCTTCAGAGTATGTGCATTATTTCCTGCATAAGTGTTTGCTTCCAGACCAGTGTCTCCTCAATGTTCTGTTCTTGAAGCGTGAGACTACCATCGTAATTGGCTCCCAAGGCAGGGATTCAGCTGATAATTGGTGAGATGCTAATTCTGTGGTTTCTTAAGTGGATTTCATTGACCTAGGTTTTTAAGCTTGCTTCTTTCTTTTTGGTTCAATGTTGACAATGGCCTGATTTTTGAATGAAGGACCCTGGCTTTTCCTCATGTAAATTGCTACCTTTTGTCTTCTGACAATCCAGATAAAACATATTGATGTAGTAATTTATGATCTTGGTGGCTCTGTTAGTGGTTTTCCTTGATTGTTAGTTTATAGGCATTGTGAAATGCAATAAATATGTGCCAAATACTCTAAGTTTGCACTAAAAGTTTCTGAGTGCTTTCAACTGTTTCTAAAGGGCCTTGAAAGCAGGAAAAAAATAGCATATCCAGTTATTACAAGTAGTCAAGTCAAAAGTCCTGAGGTTGGTGTTCCACTGCCCCCTACTGGCACTAGATCAGAAAAGCTTCTAGTTGCTTCACCTGATGATATTGGCTTAAGAAAGAGGTAAGAAAATGGTCCAATCTGACGCTGAATCAGAGGTTGGATATGTAAGATTATCAACCAACCCCCCAATAAACACACACACACACACACACAGTTTTTTAGAGTATGTGGAATAGAACTGATTTTTCCACAATAGCTACTTATTAGAGAAATTGGCATTAATACAGAATTGGAAATAAATCTTCCCCATTAGTAAAACAATTAACCACAATATTAGTTATTAAATAAATTGGCACTAACATAGAATCAGAAACAAATTTCTCCTATCAGAAAAACAATCAAATTACAACCAATGAGGGTTTAAATATGAATTACTCGGTCATTTAAGAAAGCATGCTCAGAGTATGGCCTTCTTTCTCTGTTTTGTGTTGAATTTCTTGATACCTGGAGTGATGGTGGGTGTTAGATGTAACAGAATTTGAAAACTCTAGCAAAAACGTGTTTGGGTATGTAGAAAATGTGGATTTATGAAGGATCAAAAGAAAAAATTAATAGCCTAGATCAGCAATGGTGAACCTATGGCACATGTGCCAGCTGTGGCACACAAAGGCCTTGTAACTGGCACATGGGAAGGTCCACAATTAATAAATTTATAAAATTTATAAGGAGTTTTAGCTACTAAAATCTTGTTGTTAAGGTTTAATCAATGTGCTGGCACTTTGAGGAAATTTTTTGGTTTTGTGCGGCAGTTTGGGCACTCGGGCTCAAAAGGTTAGTCATCACTGTCCTAGATCACTCTGGAAAAATGGTTGCATTTTTTTTTTTTTGCAGGCAAAACTACCCCCTGTTGTGTTGTCTTGAGATGTAGTGACTATGGGGAGTGGAAATGACCATTTCCAGATTCTTGGTTCTGTAGATGAGGGAAATGGTCCTGCTCTCACCAGACTTCATATTTAAGGAAAATTTGTTACATGAATTCAGTACTACAATGCATCTATTATCATCCAAGTTTGACTAATTAATTTTACCAGAATAATTACAAGTAGGACATTAATAAGTCAACTTCATTGAGACATAAAGGCAAAGTGGCAAAAGAGTTTGGTAAGATTATAAAAGCCTTATGGACAGGACAACACATATGTATCAACCCAAAAGACTTAAGATTACCACTGGAAAGATAAATTATCAGTTTTCAGAAAAACAGTCAACAGAACTACTTCTATTCTTGATGGAGGGTCTTCATCAGGACTTGAACAAAGCTAATAGGCAGAAAAGACATATAGAAGCAAATAGTGATCATCTTGTTGACTCAAAAGCCATAAAACATGCTTGGCAGAGACACAAACAGTTTAATAATTCTAATATTGCTACACACTTTCAAGGCAGCTTACATTCTCAATTCAATGTCTTATCTGCCACCAAGAATCTCAGACATTTGAGATCTTTTTCACTTTTACTTGCGTTTGACATTTACAGATAAATGCATTTTGCATAGTTGTCTTATAGTGTTTTTATTTTTATTTTATTTTATCTGGTTTTTGGGCTACACCCGGCAGTGCTCAGGAGTTACTCCTGGCTATCTGCTCAGAAATAGCTCCTGGCAGGCACAGGGGACCATATGGGACACTGGGATTTAAACCAATCACCTTAGGTCCTGGGTTGGCTGCTTGCAAGGCAAATGCTGCTGTGCTATCTCTCCAGCCCTAGTCTTACAGTGTTTTTAAAAAAAGAACTGAGAGCCAATAATAGGGATTATAGCAGCCACTGCAACACGCAACATGATTCCTTAAAAAAAGAGCAGAAATTTGGAAGTTAACATCTGTGCTCAATACATTTGAAACACTTTATTCTATGATGGCAATAAGATGAAAAAATTACAGACCTACATGGACTTTTCTTTAGAAAACTTTTACTTACCCCAGTATATTATGGACTCTAAGAACAACCTGGAAAAGTCCAATTTATTCTCTGTTTTGAACCATTATGGTGAAATAGAAAGGGGCATTGCACAGCATATTGTAAATATACAGAAAGACAACATTGCTTTAAATTTGATGATCAAGAAGTTTCAGAAATCTCCTACTTGTCTGTAAAATCTTCAGCAGCTTATATTCTTTTATATATTTTAAAGAGTCCTGCTGCAATGGATACAATTTTTTAAATTAGCAAATGTACAACTGAATGCTGTTTAGAGATGTCTATAATAATATTCTAACATTTTGCTAACAGGAAAACAGCTGTAGGATGTGCCTAGAAGACATAAACTCCCTCTACAGTTCTCTCTCTTTTTTTGTTTTTGTTTTTATTTGTTTTTTTTCGGGCCACACCCATTTGATACTCAGGGGTTACTCCTGGCAAAGTGCTCAGAAATTGCCCCTGGGTTGGGGGGACCATATGGGATTCCGGGGGATCGAACTGTGGTCCTTCCTTGGCTAGCGCTTGCAAGGCAGACACCTTACCTCTAGTGCCACCTCGCTGGCCCCTCCGTCTACAGTTCTAGTAGAACTTTTTAGTGTCTTAATTTCTATTCTATTATGTTCATAATAACCTTTTAATGTTTTTATTTATAGTGATTTATGGAAATATAGTTTGTATGCCCTAATTTCACATGACAGTGATATATTCTGCTGGACTCATACTACAGTGCTCATGATAATATCTTAACAAATATTTTAAATGATTAATTTTCCATTTGATTATAGATGCTTGTATGATCTCTCCATAGAGATCCTTTCATAAGATATTTGAATGCCATGGACTCTTGCTACAGTGCTCAGTCATTGAGTATATTTTTTGAAATTTAATTTTAATTCTTGCTTGCTTTTTATTATATCAGATTCCTTTGTTTTCAGTTTGCTTTCAGAGGAACCTGGATGTTTGAAACATATACTATTATACTCCAAGGTGCTCATTACAATATTACTTGGTATTCTAGACTTGAAAATTATGATTGTTTTGGAAATGTTCTGTGCTCATTCTAGACCTTGGAGCCTTTTTTTCGGCAAACTTCTCATTCATCAGTGTCAGTTACTCCAAGGAACTGGAAAACTTTACACCTGACATGCCGGCTTTATATTTTAAAGCACTTTGACCAGTTTCACCTCGGTCAATTTTTCATGTGCAATCTATAAATACAGCCTTTCATCCATTTATATGTGTGTGAGTGCGTGTATGATGGTCTATGTCTGCTTAACAGCCTTCTGTATTGCATGTAATGTATATTTATGTTTTATCTTAGACCTTCCCTCTGTTGTTCTTAACCTTCTCTGTTCTATTGTTCTCTTTTATCCTCCTCCCCCAATTTATTATTTCTCCCTAGTTAACTCTTTTACCCTCAATTCTTAACTCCTCATGAACCCTCCTCCCATATGCTGCTTTTGGGAACCCCACTTCCAGCCTGGTTCTTCTCTGCCACAGGAAGAAGATGACGCCATGACTGCAGACCACCCACTGCATGGAGTGCAGGGCTTGGGTGGTACCATTGGCATGCCAACTGCTCATGATTCTCTCAGTGGCTTGTCTTTCATGGAGGTCTCCTGCTCTCAGTGGCTACTGATGGTGTCAGAGTCACTTGAGTCATTGGGCTGTGAGTCATCCTCAGAGAAGAAGGTAGCACATGGCTACTGCTGAAGTGTTCTCTGTGGTCACGTTTTTCTCACTTTTCGTCACCATAAGACTGTTGCTTGCAACTAGTTTTGACTTTTGAGATATTTTTGGCTCTAGGACATTTCCTCATTTGTGATTGCTGTGAGCTATTTATTTCAGACTCCACAAGACTATGTTGAGACTGAAGTTGTGAACTACTCAGACTATTTTATAAGACATAAAAGGTATATATGCATACATCCTTTGTATACTTAAGTGTATTTCTTCAACATGTATATCTTTATTGTATATTGTGTTATGATTGTGTTATGTTGATACAGATTTTCCACTTCTCTTTAGATTTGTTAGTGGAAATTTGTTAGAAAATAATATAGATAATATATAAATATAAATATAAAATAATATAATACTCTTGGATTTATAGGGATCATTTGGTTTGTTATTCTTTTTAAAATATTTTTTATTTATTTGTTTTGGGGCCACACCCAGTGGAACTCCTGGGTTTCTCCTGGCTCTATGCTCAGAAATTACTTCTGGCAGGCTCAGGGGACCATATGGGATGCTGAGGATTGTCCCTGGTCAGCCACGTGCAAGGCAAACACTCTACCTCTGTGCTATCACTCTGATCCCTGGTTTGGTATTCTTTTCCCGTTAGGCCTCAATAATATCCTGTGGCACATTTCCTTTTTCATGGGACCATTAAAATCAGAAAATATTAATACTAAGAAGACTTATTATCCATTAGGAATGAGAACTCAGTAATTTCTTGTTACAGGGTATCTTCCACCCTGAACATTGCCATAAAGACTTGATGTAGGTTGTAGTCACTTGGACATTGGCCAATCATTCCTAAAGTTTGGGTCACATCTTTGGGATCAACATGGTTTTCTGCACCTACACTGGGAATCGATTTTCTACCAGGACAGGTCCTGAATTTGCCTAAGCACATATTTGCCCTGGGTGGGTTCATATTCTAATCTGACTAGGGATTAGATATTAGCTTTGAAGACAGATTTTCCTGCCTGGACACATAATGATAAAATGAAACTAGGAGATGCCTCAAGACATCCTGACTTCAAATTAGCCATGTACTAAGATCAATATCACCAATTATTAACACCCAACAGAAAAAAAGCATGATTGAGGTGAACCCTTCCTGGGACCTTGAGAAAGACTCTGGTTTTAGGCAACTTAGTGTGCCTGGAATCTGTAGTTGGTCTTATAGTAGGATGCTTTGGCAGTAGGGAAATTCTGGTTTTTAGGCCAAAAGTTTTTTCTTTCTAATTTTTCAACTTCTTCTGCACCTATGCAAAATATTATCAATCCCTTTATCTTTTAATTAGAGGTATCCATCCTTCCCTTAGAAAGTTCGCATTCCCTTGGGATGTGAATTACTTTGTTTTACGTCATATTTCTGCATTTTGTGTAAAGGCAGTTAAGGGGAGATGTTGGATTAACTGGATGCCACCCCATCAGTATATGCCTTGCTATTCATTGATTAGAAACCTCTTTGAATGCTAACAACTAGTATGAAAATGTTAATGAATGAAAGAAGTAGAATGCCTGCCTCGAATACAGGCAGGGGTAGGGGAGAAGAAAGGTGGGCATTGGTGGTGGGAAGATTGCACTGGTGAAGGGGATGTTCTGTTTATGTCTAAAAGCCAACTACAGTTATGCTTGTGATTATGGTGCTTAAATAAAGATTTTATTAAAAAAAAAAAAGAAACCTCTTTGAATGTAGCACCAGGGATTGATGTTTAGACCACTTGTTCTCCACCCAAGGGTGTGGCCTGGTTCTTCATAATAAAAATTCCAGGTCTCAGAAAAATGCTTTCTTGCATTTCCAGCTTTCCTCTGCTGAGCTACCTGCTTCTTAGGTAGGAGTAGAAGGCTTGTGTCTTGGAATTCCTGACACTATTTAACCCCCTTTAGTGTGTGTGGATTATTTCATGTATTGGCATTTGCTTCCAGATCCTTGCCTCTCCAATGTTTTGGTCTTGGAGCATGAGGTTACCATCACAGCAGGGAATTAAACCTGGGTTGACCTCATGCAGGGCAAGCAACCTATAGAAGTATGATGGCTCTGTCTGCAAGCAGCTAACCATGTTCTCTTTCAGTGAATCATCCTTAAAAAAAAAACAAAAAGACAAAAAAAAATTTATGTAGAAAAAACATGGCAACAAATATCAATAAAGTAATGGACTAGAAATGTTTATTGAGTATCTTCCCATAATACCATATTTCTTTGTCATTTTTCTCCATAGCTCTCATCTTTTAAAACCTGGTTTTTCAAGTTATTAGCCTAAGAATCATTCTAATTAATTTGAAGTATACTTAGAAATAATCATGTTTTATGATAAATTTAAACAGCCTTGTTTTACATAATTTCTTTGGTCCTTAGTAATATCCTGAAAGTAAATTATGGTAATATTCCCATTTTATATATGAGAAGAAGAAAATTTTATAAATTAAGACAATTGGCTTAAGATAGCCAACAAAGAAATGAAAAAGTCTGGAATGGACTGTATCTCTTACTCATCATCCTATGACTACAAGAATTCTGCACAGGCTGCCCAGAAATCCTTTCAGATGACAGCAGCCTAACACAGGGACATGGCGAAGAAAAATCAATTCCAGCTTCAGACAGTGGAAACATAGCTCTGCTTACTCACTGAGTCATAAATAGCTTATGTCCACAGACATATCATCTGTGGAATTGTGTTGGATCCACTGGATCTGGATAAAATTGTGTGAGAGTTATTTGGTAAGAAATAATTAAAGACCTATGATGTAGCTCAATGAGCAAGTACATGTATTAGAATTAGATCCCTAGCATCACACACACATACACACACAACAAAGTAAAGTATATTAATATAATGCAAGGCTCACTACACTTATTTTATTTATGATGTCATTGAGGCACAGATAAATTTAAACATTTTTGTGTGTGGTTAAAAAACTGAAAGTGATTGGTCCCAAAGATGCCACAAATCCTACAAATTACACTTATCACAACTCAATGCTAGCCTTAAAATTAAGAACAAAAATTCTGGAAAATTACAAAACACTTTAAGCACATAAATTAGGCCTTCTTACTCTAGAACATGTGAAGCTTAGTGCAAAATGTATATTGTATACATATAAAGTCCATTTATTTTCAGAGAGAAACCATTGTCCATTTTTCTTGTAGGAGCAAGAGAAGTATATAATATGAGCTATTAAATGTGTAGAACAAATTACAGTAGAAGAAAGCTTTAGTTTGTGGTGTTGCTAGAAACATGACTCCCACCAAAAGGAGTTGGTTTACCAGTTGGCTTATGTGAAATAGCAAAGAGAGAGGAAACAACATTCTCCCCACCTCTGTCTCCCAGGGAAGTTACTGGAAATATATAAGACTGATGAGAGTCTATGATGAGCTCACAAAGGGTAAGGACATCATCTTTAACCATACCTTGGAGACTGTCATCAAACTGCCTGGGATCCACATGTGCTGTCCTGTTGGGCAGATTTCTTAGGGAGCTAGGGATCTACAATGAAAACATTGGTCCTGGCATTTACCAGATCTTTGAGTGTTTTTACTTTAATTATACACTCAGGACAAATATTCTTGATTTGTTCAGTTCATTCTGATCTCTGTAAGAATACTGATTGTTAGAGCAATCAAGGGGAGGTATTTACTCCTCCTCTCTTCACTACTGTTTCTTCCTTTTTTTTTTTCCCCCTTTGAGGTCCCTTCTCCTGACTGTGAGGAATCTAAAACTGAGAAATTAAATTGTGCAAAGACCACATGGTAATCATTATAGATGCCCCTTGTCTGAGGGCCTTAATTCTTTTTTTTATGGCCTTTATTTTTATTTATTTATTTATTTATTTTAAACACCTTGATTACATACATGATTGTGTTTGGGTTTCAGTCATGTAAAGAATACCACCCATCACCAGTGCAACATTCCCATCACCAATGTCCCAAATCTCCCTCCTCCCCACCCGACCCCCACCTGTACTCTAGACAGGCTTAATTCTAAGATAACTTTCTTCCATTGCTTCAAATCTAAAGTTCCTTGCAAGAACAATAAATAACAATGCTACCTAGTAGCTTGAAATAGTTTCTGAAAGGCTTCCTTTTAAATTTTACTCCTGAATTGCTCATTAATAATTTTAGGAGTTGAATGTACTCTTCTTTTTGGAATGCACTACTCCTCTCTTTCTGCCCCATTAGTACCCTGAGTAACAAACTTCCAGAACACTAACTCTTTGAGCTTCGTTCACTTGTTGAGGATCCCCTCCTTTGGTCTCGGTTCTTGTGGTTTTTCAGCTTCCCCAATTTTAGTTGACTTCAGACATTCCCTACTGCTCAAGGTCCCTGTTCAAGGACAAAGCAAGGAACTTCTTGGATGAAGAAAATAAGACAGGGGCCCTAGCGATAGCACAGTGGGTAGGGCTTTCACCTTGCATGCAAAAGATCAAACCTAACCCAGTTCAATCCCGGGCATTTTTATGTCCTCAGATCCTGCTAGGAATGAATTCTAAGGGCAGAGTCAAGAGTTATGCCTGAGCATATCTGGGTGTGGTCCCAAAACAATCCCCACCCAAAAATAAAAAAAGAAAGCAAGACAGACATACTAAAGCATAGAATCAAGGGGTTTTCAATCTCTTGGAATGGAAAAGCACAAACTATCCTTTGCTTACAATATTTATTGTTCAGTCTCAATCATCGTGGAAGGAAGGACAGAGGTTAACAGGCAAAATACCTATCTAATGCAAATCAAGCTTAAGTGGGTCTTCATATCTTAAAGACATGTATGTGTAGGGAAGAGAAAGCTGACCTGGGATCAAGCCCTCGCAGCTTGTATGATTCCTGGAGCATGGTCACAAGTGAGCCCTGATTGCAAAGCCAAGAGTAAGTCTTGAGTACTGCTGGTTGTGGCCCAAAATAAAAACAACAACAAAAAGAAATGTAGACTATAAGAATTGTAAGAACTAAAATGAGTTAAAACATCTATGGAGCTATGTTTTCTCCTTTTAAACTTAACATCCTTCTATGTCTAGGATCATAATAGCTTAATTTGATGAATTAATCTGCTGGTCCTACGTGGTTCTATGGTTCATTGTGCTAATAAGCATTAATTTCTGCTACTTCAATACCACTGGCTCATATTTTACTAATTGTTGCTGTACTTTTATATTTGTGGTTTAACCCAGTCTTCTGTTCATTTTTATTGTTGGCATTATTTCAATGGTTAAATGAGCATTTAGAGGGAAAAGCAAATTAACCTCTTTATATTAATTAATGACTGCCATTATGCCCTGTATCAAACAGATTTGGGCATAAAGGGAGTGCTATTCTAATCTTACTCCGGAAAGCCAATTGAGCAATTGATAGCCTCGCTAAAGGTCACTGGTTTTGGGCAGCAATACTTTGTGCTGCATCAACTTATGATCACGTTAAGCACACAAAAGATTGAGGGTAGTAAAGACAGGAAGAACAGAAGACCCTGTTTCATTACTTTGCATATAATTGGAAATATTTAGTTACTTTTATTCTACATGAAAGAATACTCAATGTATATTAGCTATGACTACTATTGGTATTTTACCAGCATCCTGTTTTGTTGACCAATGAGGAAGCAGATATTAAAGTCTGAAAAAATTCAAATATGAGATCTTAGATTCTGTCTTTGTTATGAATAAATTTTTAAATATTGGCCACATTGTACAGAGTTGGAATGGCAGAGGGAGCATAGGGTAAGCTTCACTTTACTCCTGGGGCTGGCTAGTGCTGGGGCTGGCTAATAGGGCAGTGGCTAGTAGGGTAGAGTGGGCCATAGTTCGGTGTGCTCTGTGGCCAGGGTGTGCTAGGGATCTAAATGAGGGCTTTCCCCCAGCTGAACAGTAGTCTAAATTGGAACTATTTCCTAGGATACACTATGAAATTCTTTAGAAATATGCCTCTGAATACCTGATAGTAGGTTTGCATGACTTCTCAGCCTTAGAGCATCTACTCAGAGAAGGATGAATAGAACTATATGTGCTCTCAGCACATCACTTTTACTAGTTAATATGTAACCTTCAGTCCCTGTTTCTTTAGAATATAGATTATTTTTCCTGAGGTCCCTCTGATAGTTTATAATATTAAAAACCAAATGATTGGAGCCAGAGAGATAGCACAGTGGTGAGTGATTTGCCTTGCACGTGGCCAACCCAGGACTTACGGTGGTTCAATTTCCTGCATTCCATATGGTTCCCTGAGTCTACCAGGGGTAATTTCTAGTGCAGAGCCAGGAGTAACCCCTGAACACCCCAAACAAACAAAAACAAAACAACAAAACACCCAAATGATTGATAAATTAGAAGTATTTTTCTTTGCTAAAGTTTTTAGTTATTCCTTAATAGTTAAAATCATAACCTAGGCTAAAATTTTACTCAGGAAAGAAATTTTACATAAAACAAACAGAACAATTATATAGTTATACAAATTGTCTCTATAAAAATTTTACTAAAAGAGCTAGAGTGATTAGTACAAAGGGGTAGGGTGCTTATTTTGCATGTAGATGTCCTGGTTTAATCCCTGGAATCCCATATGATCCCCTGAGTGCCATTGTGTGCAGAGCCAGGAATAAGACAAGATAAGACAAGAGCATTTGCCAGGTGTTAACCCCCCAAAACAAAACAAAACAAAAACAATTTCTTTTTCATTGTAAAGTTCCATAAAAAGAGATCAAAGGAAAGGTTTATGAAATACTTTAATGATATTGTACATAAATAGTAGCATGTTTGTGATATCAGTGTGTGTGTGTGTGTGTGTGTGTGTGTGTGTGTGTGTGTGTGTGTAGGAGAAAGGAGAATATTAAAAAAATCAGGATTTGTTTGTCTCCCTGGAAACTCTTAACTAATGATCATCCACAAAACTAGAATAGGCATAGTAGTAATAGAGTAATTATTGGAAATTACTAATATTTTCCAAAATGGGAACAAATAGACCTACAGTAAGATAAAACAGAGAGATTTTCAGGGCTCCTGCTTTAAAGAAAACTGAGGAAATGTAGCCTGGTAATGCAAAGGCTGAAAATTAACAAATATATTTACATCTAAGATATTAGCACTTCATTTATATTAAAAAAAAGTCCCACCCCATAATTTCAATCCAATAGCAAACTACTCTCAACCCAAGAAAAGATATAAAACAAAAGTAGTTGAAGAAACTGAATTCTAGGAAGCATTTCCTGGAAAGGTTACAAAGATTAAATACTTTCAAGTTATTGAAAGCAGCAGTTCAAAAATTTCTCCTTGGCTACACTTTAGAATCTGTATGCCTATAGTCTTCTCCAAAACGCGGATTTGCTTTAGCTTTCTTTAGCTCTGGGCTTGATTACAAAGAGAAATGTTAGAGAAAGGAATAAATTAGGATTTATTTTTTCTTTTTCAAAGAGAATATTTTATTTTTCTTTTCTCTAGGAATATAGTCTTTAGGAGCCTTGGAAAATTTTTATTTTTCCAGTTCAAGAAAGATGATTCATAATTCCCTTAAAAAAAGAAAAAAGAAGGGCCGAAGCACTAGCACAGCAGTAGGGCTTTTGCCTTGCACACAGTTAATCCAGGACAGTCCTCGGTTCTATCCCCAGTGTCCCATATGGTCCCTCAAGCCAGGAGTGATTTCTGAGCGCATAGCCAGGAGTAACCCCTGAGCGTCACTGGGTGTGGCCCAAAAACCAAAATTAAAGAAACAAAAAAAAAAGAAAGAAGAAAGAAAGAAAGAGAGAGAGAGAAAGAAAGAGAGAGAGAAAGAAAGAAAGAAAGAAAGAAAGAAAGAAAGAAAGAAAGAAAGAAAGAAAGAAAGAAAGAAAGAAAGAAAGAAAGAAAGAAAGAAAGAAAGAAAGAAAGAAAGAAAGAAAGAAAGAAAGAAAGAAGGAAGAAATAAAGAAAGAAGGAAGAAAGAAAGAAAGAAAGAAAGAAAGAAAGAAAGAAAGAAAAGAAAAGAAAGAAAAGAAAAGAAAAGAAAAGAGAAAAGAAAAGAAAAGAAAAGAAAAGAAAAGAAAAGAAAAGAAAAGAAAAAAGGGGCTGGAGAGATAGCACAGAGATAGGGCATTTGCCTTGCATGCTGCCCACTCAAAAAGGACCTGGGTTTGATTTCCAGTATCCCATATGGTCCACTGAGACTGCCAGGAGTGAATTCTGAATGTAGAACCAGGAGTAACTCCTAAGCGTTATGAAGTGTGGCCCAAAAACCAAAACCATAAACCAAAAACAAAAAAAGAAAGAAAGAAAAGACACTGACCCTTGATGCTTGGATTGACTTGGATTACAGCAGAAATATTGCTAAATCTGAAGACAATTTTTTGATTAGAGTAGTTTTCAAGGTGGGAAATATATCCAGTTGTGATTTATACAGAAATAAGTTAAGAATGCTGATATAGAGGTTTTATTCTGTCATCAGTAATTGTTCAGTTACTTGCTTCACTGTATTCCCAGTCTGGCTAGGTAGAAATTATCCCAGAATGTCGTAGACTCATCAGTGCCACCAAGTTAAAATAAGTTTCATCTAGTAACAGTGAACTTTCTTCCTTTTATTTCTTCTATACTTATGTATGGCTCATTTCTTCTTGACTTTGACAAGTGCCAAAGTCAATATTCCCAGCTCATCACCATTCAATCACAAGCTCTCTTTTATCTCCTTTCTGGCACCACTGAACTCAGTTAGAAAAATCAATTCTCAAATGACTTCAATGATAAGATATTTTTGCTGGTCATAATTATAGTAAAGTCCCATATCCCCCCAACACATTTTTCCAAGTTGTTTTTAGTAACTTATTTCTCAAAGAATGCTTTTTGTCTTTTCTTCCTTTTTTTTTTTTTACTATATATAAATTTTTATTTAAGCATCGTGTTTTAAGCACCATATTTAAGCAAGCATGTTTGTAGATGGATTTCAGTCATAAACAGAATACCACCCTTCACCAGTACAACATTCCCACCACCAATGCCCCCCTCTTCCCCTGACACTGCTTGTATTCGTGACAGGTATTCTACTCTTATTCTTGAACATTGTCATGCTAGTTGTTAGTGTAGTTATTTCCCTAACAGTGTTCACCACTCTTTGTGGTGAGCTTCAAAATGTGAGCCAGTCCTTCTGGCCCTTCTAGCCCTCTTACCCTCCCAGCCATTAATTCTATTGTCTCTGGGCCTTATTACAATAATGTTTTTAATTTTTCTTAAAACTCATAGATGAGGGAGACAATTCTGTAATGTCTTTAATTTTTCTTAAAACTCATTGATGAGTGTATCTATCTCTCTTTGACTTATTTCACTCAGCATTGTAGATTCCATTACAACTAAGTATAGCAAAATTTCATGACTTCATCTTTCCTGACAGCTGCATAATATTTCATTTTGTATATTTACCACAGTTTCTATAGCCATTCATCTGTTGATAGGCATCTTGGTTGTTTCCAAAGTCTGGCTATTATAAATAGCAGTGTAATGAATATAGGTGTAAGAAAGGGATTTTTGTATTGTATTTTTGTGTTCCTAGAGTATATCCCTAGGAGTGGAATAGCTGAATCATATGGAAGTTCAATTTCCAGTTTTTTGAGGAATCTTTGTATTGTTTCCCATAAAGGCTGGACTAGATTGCATCCCCACCAGCAGTGAATAAGAGTTCCTTTCTCACTGGAAATCGAGCTCCCATAAGACTCTTAGTAATATACCCTAGGAACACAAAAATACAATACAAAAATCCCTTCCTTACACCTATATTCATTGCAGCACTATTTACCATAGCAAGACTCTGGAAACAGATGAATGGCTAAAGAAACTGTGGTACATATACACAATGGAATATTATGCAGCTGTCAGGAGAGATGAAGTCATGAAATTTTCCTATACATGGATGTACATGGAATCTATTATGCTGAATGAAATAAGTCACAGAGAGAGAGAGAGAGAGAGAGAGAGAGAGAGAGACGCAGAATGGTCTCACTCATCTATGGGTTTTAAGAAAAACGAAAGACATTCTTGCAATAATAACTTTTAGACACAAAAGAGAAAAGAGCTGGAAGTTACAGCTCACCTCATGAAGCTCACCACAAACAGGGATGAGTTTAGTTAGAGAAATAACTACGTTTTGATCTATCCTAATATTGAGAATGTACGAGGAAAATAGAAAGCCTGTCTAGAGTACAGGTGGGGGTTGGGTGGGGAGGAGGGAGATTTGGGACATTGGTGATGGGAATGTTGCACTGGTGATGGGTGGTGTTCTTTATATGACTGAAACCCAAACACAATCATGTATGTAATAAATTTGTTTAAAAAATTTAAAAAAAAGTATTCCTTTCTCTCCATATTTCTGCCATCACTGAATGTTCTTGTTCTTTGTGATGTACGCCAGTCTCTGTGGTTTTTATCTTTTCAACTGCCCTCTGTTATTTCTGTGATTTTTTTTTATGCCATGCTTCTAGTCAAGGGAAATATAATCCTAAATATTTACTTATTGGTGGAGTTGTTTGGAAGGCATTTAGAATCAGTGAGAGAATCTAGGGATTAGAAACACAGAATACTATCACACTTACTGGTCATAGAATTAAGAGTAACCAAAGGCCAGTAGAGTTGGATCCACAGTAGCCCATCCACAAGGATAAAATGTGTTGGGAGGAGACATTGCCTTTGATAAAACATTAATGGGGAAGGCATACTCTGTATGGTTCCCTCTCCCAAATTCTCTATTCTTCTACTCCTCTATTTCTCTGGGCTGAAATGGAAACCTATGAATTTTAGTTCATGTTATCTAGTCTTAAAATTTTAAAGAGAAGAACAAGAAATAAAACTTAGATTCTGCTTAGACAAATGAGAGTCACATCTTCTAATTCCGCTTAGTCCTTCAAAAGAATAATGCTTCAATTTCCTGCTCACAACACCAAGTGTGTTGAATATTTAGCTAAAATCACAAATATGCTTTGAAGCTCAGCTAGTGCCATTTCAAGTCTAGTATCTCCTATTCCTTTCAGAAACATAAAAACTAGTCCTTGTTGTTGTTATGACACCACTCACTTGCACACTGTCTTCTGTTAATCAAATATTCCTTCAAAGTTATCTGTAAAGAATTATCTTCCGAGTGCTAGGTACTTTGGAGAAACACTTAAAAATATAGCTTCTTGAAATGTCCTTGGGGGAGTTTTGAGATTTAAACTAACTCCTAGTGTTGATAAGAAAAAAATCAGACTCCTGCCCATATTTCAAATAGACTAATTTCAAACAAATTAACACCAAAGAGCAGAAGCTGCCAAGGGACAATTGAGTCTGAGTAACATGGCATAACCATGGAATACATTCAGGATGTCCTTGAGATGTTCATAGTCTCACATTGTAACCTTGGGAATGTACTTCAAGTGTAATCAAACCCTTTAAAATGTTTCTTTCCTCCTTGCTTTGCAGATAATATGCTTGAAAATTTCTGCTTATGCACATTCTTGATAGCTGCCTGCCAATGCCCCATCCATCACCAGCTATTCTATAAAACAAAATTATGTTTGTTTTGGGGGGTGGTGCATCCAGTAATACTCAGGGCCTACTCTTGGCTCTGCATTTATATCTGGACAGGGCTCATGGGATCCGTAAGATCCCATGCAAGGAAAGTGCTCTGCCCACTATACTCTCTTCTTGGGGTCAGCCTTTGGAGCACTAGCTGTGTTGGGTTCTCTTACATAACTATCTCTGCATTCTCTAAATCTGAAAGCCTGTTGTTTGAATTTCATTCTTGGTGTGAAAATTTCTATTATAGTTTCTGAGAGTATTTTAGGTAATAAAGTTGGTAGTCAGGTTTGGGGGAGCACAAGGTCTTGGCAATGAATTCTAGGAAGTCATAAAACCAGAATATGATGGGAAAAAGAGCTCCTGTCATTATCTAGTCTGTGTATACCAGCCCAATTCCCAAAAGTATACCTCCTTGGAAATAATTCTCAGAAAAAAAAGCGGGCGAAGATTTAATAATGACTTTAGAAAAGTGTGTGGAAAACATTTAAACTTAAAATCCTTGACTGTAGCTGTATAAAATCTCCAAAGCAGGATACCCTGGGAAAGGTCTTCTGTATTTATTTTCTGTAAGAATGCACAACCTGAGAGACCAGAGTAGAGGTCAGAATAGATTGTTTCTTTTCCTGAAAGGAACACAATCTCATCTTAGCCTGAAAACCTTGTACAGGCTCCTGTAGATTTTTATGCATGCTGTCCTCCCTAGATAGTTTATGGGCAAGGTCATGGTGAACCAAGTAAGAGGTCAGTAGTAGAGGTCAGTTATAGGATCATTCCCTACTATGACCTTGTAAGCTATGTGGCTTGTATGTTAGTATATGAGGAAAGTATAGGTGAAAGTTTGAAAGAGTAACTTTGGAAAAAGTTAAGATATATGTTGGTTTGGGGAAAGCAGTAGAATTTGGACTGACAGAAAGCTTAGGAAGAACTATGCTGACCAAGATTTTGTGACTAATATATTCAAGATGCTTCATTGATAACAAAAGTATTATGAAGTGAAACAGTTATTTCTTAAACTTGGAAAGAACTGATTGGAATATTCTTCTCTAGCCAAAATGCTTTCAGCATGATAATCATGATGTATTTCAAGTGAAATATTATTAGATAGCAATTTTTACAATTGCTCTGTCATTTTAAACAAAATAATCATCTTACAAGGCAGGTAGTCTGATTATAGTTGCATTTAATTCATAAGCCTTCAGAAAACATTTTTTATATTTTATCAAGCTTACTGCCCATTAGTAAAAATAACATCGATTTACAGGATACTTTAGGAAGTTTGATACAGAGGCATACCTTTCATCCTTTGTTCTTTTAAGATATCAGGATGTTTCTCAGATATTAATTAATAGCTTCACCATACATAGGATTATTCTAGATTCTTGAATCATGACTAGTACCTGGCAATATAACAATGATATAAACTAATGTTCTTAGAAGAGCATGGATCAATTAATATCTTACAGGTTTTGTGATACTTCTTTCCACATTTACTTTAGTCCTGTCATTCAACATGCTCTCATTCCAGAGTATTTACTAAGTGGTATAAATCAATGAGAACAATTGCTAAATCCAATAAAACTCTCATTCCATTGTTTGTTTTTTTAACAATTATGTTGACCTTCTCAAATGATGTTTCTGTCTTGACTTCCTGACCCCATGGCTTCAGGATCTCTCCTATTTTCCATTAAATCAATCTCAGCCTCTAAAATCAAAGTTTTTCTCTTTCTATTTGGTTTTAATGTTGGTCTACTGTTGGGCATTGGCTTAGAATTTATCTCATCCAATGCTGTTAAATTATCAACTTACTATGTTCCCCACCATCACTATAGATAACCCTATATATATGTGTGTGTATATATATATATATTATTATGGTCATACACTCCTTTATAATTTGATAACTTATTGACCAAAATTCTTATACAAAAATATAACTGGTTATTTGGTGTCTCTAATTAATGATTGAAAATCACTAACAAGATCTGTGAACTATACATCCTAAATAAATACTTAATATAACTTTATTTTCTTTATTTTCATTGTCCATCATTTCAATGAATTAGCATTTATCAGGATTTTCTGCTGTCATTTTCTTTTTTCCAGTTTAGCATTTGTTCTTCTCATAATTTCCTCACCTAATTTACACAAATACAAAATCCATCATCTTATTTCTTTATTAAATCATCTTTGAATATTTATGCAACTATCTCCCAACCTTCTCACTAAAACATTAATAATGTATGTAATAGAAAAGTAGAAATTGAGTTTAATCAAAAGTGCCTAAATCCTGAAATGCACAAATCAAATTCACAAGCTGTAATATCAATTCAGTTTTCTTATTTTGATAAATATATTTTTAATAACTTGGGGTGCCTGGTTCAAATTTATGCTTCTCAGATTTTTGCAATAATTCCTGCTACTACTTGGTTATAACAAACTGGTCATGGGAAAATGTTATAATAGCAATGAATTTCATAATATTGATTTATTATTGAGTTCAAGATAAAAAAATTTAAAGACTAATGTGTAGAAATTAAGCAAACTTAAAAATAGGTACTATATTTTATAAATGATCAGTGTTTAAATGAAAGGGTACAGCAGTATGCTGACATTTGGTCTTTTTAAATGCAAAATAATTCCCCCCTCACCCACTAGCCTAAGCACTGTAACTGGGAAACAAGTTTTTTTCAACATCAATTACTAGCTATACAGACAAAGGTAAAAAATTTTTTATCTTTAAATTCACATTTTAACTTTAAATAATAGTATATAAAGGAAATGATAATGCTTTTATTACACTTGCATTAAAGGCTACCATATATCAGGTACTAAACTAAGGACACTAAATTAATCAATTTATAATCAGAATTATTCACTGAAGTTTCTGTTATTGGCAGCATTTTGTAGATGACTAAAGTACAAAGTTTAAGAAACTTCACCAAGACTTTAATACAAATCTTGTATTACTAGACCCTGCCTTTTCTAAACCTGTCAAAGATATTTTTAGAAAATTAAATAAGATAGTTTATAGGAAATATTTAGTAATGTGAGTATAATATGACTCTCTTTCCTCTACTCTGTAAATTCTAATTTTTAGTCCAATTATTTCTTCAGAAGCAGTAGAATAAAAATTCAAAATGACATGAAAAGCTGCTGTCCAGCTGCTCCTTTGGACATATTTAAACCAATAACTTGCTCCTGTCATTATGCTAGATCAACTGTCATTCTACCCTAAAAAGGCAAATTATCATGTATGTCACTTGGGAGAGTCTGGGGACACAAGCAATAAGAAAAGGCAAGATAGAAAAACTGTCAAATGATGTTCTCTCTCTAGGCACCACAGTGAACTGACAGAATCTCTGAAACAGTATTTTGAATAAAATACTACATGCCAGATACATTTTACTTATAAAATATTATATATCAACTCAAATATCAACTCAATGAAGTTTACACTCTCAATGTTAGAACTCACTACATTCCATTCTGTGACATTAACTCTTCATGAAGCTGAGCTTTGCACATGCAGAATAATAAAAGTAAGCACAACAGGAATACCAGTGGAGATAGACCTGGAAAAAAGAGTGGTAACAGCCAATGCTATTTTAAATTTTGAGAAATTTAGATGTTTCTAATGAGCAAGTCATAAGAGTAATTTGAGACTACAAAATATATGTGGTAGATTTAAAGTCCAAAACCAGTTTTTGGGTCAGAAGTTGACACATTTAATCATTATATAGTCAACCTAAGACAAATACACATGTCATCCCCTCCAGACCTTCCTCTGGGCAGAAAGTTGACTACTTTGTCACAGAATCAAACCTGACATTAAAACAATGAATAAAACGTGGTTATTTTATTCTTATCTAGTAATATGACCTATTTGTTCATGCTTTCAGAGCCATTTACTGAAATGAAAATTTTGCTGAAACTGAGGATTAAAACACACACTACATGAAAGTTATCTTGCATTAAAGCAAGGAAAATTAGACTGTCTAAAGTGGCGGCTAAAAAATTCTGTCAGTACCTTGTATATTTTGGATATTAACCCCTTATCTGATGGGTATTGGGTGAATAGTTTCTCCCAATCTGTGCGTGGCTTTTGTATCCTAGGCACTATTTCTTTTGAGGTGTACAAGCTTCTCAGCTTAATAAACATCTGTTTATCTCTGCTTACACTTGTTTGGAGAGTGTTGTTTCCTCCTTAAAGATGCCTTCAGTCTTAATGTCATGGGTGTTTACCTACATGTTGTTTTATATATCTTATGGTTTTGGGTCTGATATAAAGATCTTTAATACATTTGGATTCGACCTTTGTGCATGATGTTAGATGGAGATCTGAGATATTTTGTTTTTTTTTTCTTGTCTTTCTTTCTTTCTTTCTTTCTTTCTTTCTTTCTTTCTTTCTTTCTTTCTTTCTTTCTTTCTTTCTTTCTTTCTTTCTTTCTTTCTTTCTTTCTTTCTTTCTTTCTTTCTTTCTTTCTTTCTTTCTTTTTTTTTGAAAATGGATGACCAGTTGTCCCAACACCACCTGCTGAAGAGGCTTTCCTTGTACTATTTTGCATTTCTTAACCCTTTATTGAATATTAATTGATTAAATGTTGGCGGAATATTTTCTGAATACTTAAGTAAATTCCACTGATCTGAAGCTTTGTCTTTGTTCTAATACCATGCTATTTTAATGACTATAGCTTTATAATACAATTTAGAGTAGGGGAAAGTGATGCCTCCAATATTACTTTTACCAAAGGTTGCTCTAGTTATTTGTGAGTGTTTATTGTTCCAAATACATTTTAGGAGTGTTTGATCCCCTTCTTTGAAGAATATCATGGGTCTCTTTAGAGATATTTCATTAAATCTGTACAATGCTTTGGGGAGTATGGACATTTTAATGATATAAATTTTCCCCATCCATGAGCAGGGTATGTGTTTCCATTTCCTGTGTCCTCTTTTATTTCTTGAAGCAGGGTTTGGTAGTTTTCTTTGAATATGTTCTTTACACTTAGTTAACTCCAAGATATTTGAGTTTGTGTGACATTAATGTGAATGGGATTTTTTAATGTCCATTTCTTCACTATTATTGTTAATGTACAAGAAGGCCATTGATTTTTGCGTGCTAATTTTGTAGCCTGCCACTTTGCTATATACATTTATTGATTCTAGAAGGTTTTTGGTAGAGTCTTTAGGATTATCTAAATATAGTATCATGTTATCTGCAAACAGTGGGAGCTTGACTTTTTTCTTTTCTATCTGGATTGCCTTGATAACTTTTTCTTGCCTAATCACTATGGCAAGAACTTTTACCACTATGTTGAATAGGAGTGGTTAGAGAGAGTAGACTTGTCTTGCACCATATTTTAGAGGAAAGGCTTTTAATTTACCTCTATTGAGAATAATATTGTGAAAATAATATTAATATAATAATCTTCTTACTTATTTGTCAACAATCGTATTAAATATTTTGCTCATCCATCATTGGGTGTGTGTATGTTTAGGAGTGTGATTTTCCTATTGTATACATCTCTTGCTTAGTATGAAATGTCCATCTTTGTCCCTTATAACTTTTCTGAGTATAAAGTTTGTGTCATCTGAAATTAATATGGTCACTCCAGCTTGTTTAAGGGAGTTGTTTGCTTGGATAATTTTTCTTTAGCCTTTGATTTTGAGCCTATGCTTTTTCTGACTATTTAGATGTGTTTCTTGTAGGCAGCAGAATGTAGGTTTCAGCTTTTTGATCCATTTTACCATTCTGTGTCTCTTAACAGGTGTATTTAGTCCATTGACATTGAAAAATAATTGTCATGGGATTTAGTGTCATCTTTGTGTAGAGGTTTGGTGTGTCTGTTTGTCTGCCTGTCTTAAAGTAGACTTTTCAGTTATTCCTTTAAGGCTGGGTTTGAGTCTATAAAGTTTCTGAGCTGTTGTTTATCCATGAAACTATGTATACTTCCTTCAAACATGAAAGTGAGTCTGGTTGGGTGCAGTATTCAAGGCAAAGCATTCATTTTGTTGAGTTTCATCACTATTTCCCACCACTGCCTTAAGGGTTTCTTGTGATAGATCTACTGGAAATCTTAAGAATGCACCTTTGAATGTAATTTACCTTTTTGATCTTGATGCTTTCAGTATTCTATCTCAATCTATGGGATTCATCATTGTAAGTAGGATGTGTATTGGGCTACTTTTCTTCCGGTCTCTTTTAGCTGGTACTCCTTCAAGCATTCAGTATTTGATTGCATGCAGTCTTTATCTCTGAGAGTATCTCTGCAATGATGTCCTTAACTGCTGTTTCTTCCTGGGGAGATTCTTCCTGAGTCTCTGGGACTCCAATGATTCTTATGTTGTTTCTATTGAGTTTATCAAAGACTTTTATTTTATTTTTATCTTTTCACATTCCTTGAGTATTTTCCCATTGTCTAATCATTCACTTTTTTTTGTATTTTATTTAAACACCTTGATTACATACATGATTGTGTTTGGGTTTCAGTCATGTAAAGAACACCACCCATCACCAGTGAAATATTCCCATCACCAATGTCCCAAATCTCCCTCCTCCCCACCCGACCCCCGCCTGTACTCTAAACAGGCTTTCCATTTCCCTCATACATTCTCATTATTAGGACAGTTCAAAATGTAGTTATTTCTCTAACTAAACTCATCATTCTTTGTGGTGAGCTTTCTGAGGTGAGCTGGTACTTCCAGCTCTTTTCTCTTTTGTGTCTGAAAATTATTATTGCAGGAATGTCTTTCATTTTTCTTAAAACCCATAGATGAGTGAGACCATTCTGCATTTCTCTCTCTCTCTCTCTCTCTCTCTCTCTCTCTCTGACTTACTTCACTCAGCATAATAGATTCCATGTTCATCCATGTATAGGAAAATTTCATGACTTCATCTCTCCTGACAGCTGCATAATATTCCATTGTGCATATGTACCACAGTTTCTTTAGCCACTCGTTTGTTGAAGGGCATCTGGGTTGTTTCCAGAGTCTTGCTATGGTAAATAGTGCTGCAATGAATATAGATGCAAGGAAGGGTGTTTTGTATTGTATTTTTGTGTTCCTAGGGTATATTCCTAGGAGTGGTATAGCTGGATCGTATGGGAGCTCGATTTCCAGTTTTTGGAGGAATCTCCATATCGCTTTCATAAAGGTTGAACTAGACGGCATTCCCACCAGCAGTGGATAAGAGTTCCTTTCTCTCCACATCCCCGCCAACACTGTTTATTCTCATTCTTTGTGATGTGTGTCATTCTCTGTGGTGTGAGGTGGTATCTCATTGTTCTTTTGATTTGCATCTCCCTGATGATTAGTGATGTGGAGCATTTTTTCATGTGTCTTTTGGCCATTTGTATTTCTTCTTTGTCAAAGTGTCTGTTCATTTCTTCTCCCCATTTTTTGATGGGATTAGATGTTTTTTTCTTGTAAAGTTCTGTCAGTGCCTTGTATATTTTGGAGATTAGCCCCTTATCTGATGGGTATTGGGTGAATAGTTTCTCCCACTCAGTGGGTGGCTCTTGTATCCTGGACACTATTTCCTTTGAGGTGCAGAAGCTTCTCAGCTTAATATATTCCCATCTGCAATCATTCACTTTAAGGCTCTTACTGATCTCTTCTGCTGTATGAAGTTGTTATGCATTTCATCTTCCAGTTCACTGATTTTATCCTCAGCTGCTGTTGCTTGGTTGGAGAGGCTTTCCATTGAGGTTTTCATTTCATCTTCTGAGTTTTACAGATCTGTTATTTCAGTTTTATTTTTATCTTAATATCCTCTTGATTCTTATTTGTGTTCCATTCAACTCAATCTATCCTATCTTTGAGTTCTATGAACGTCCTCCATATTTCTTATCTAAACTCCTTATCTGGGAGACTAAATAGGTGGTTGGCAGTTTTTTGGGTCATCAGAGCTTCCATCTTCATTCTCTATGCATGGTTTGGCCTGCATTGTTTCCTCATTGTCACACTTGTAGTGTGGCTTTTCTATATGTTTTGGTGAGATTCATTGGTTAGTAGCTCTATGTCACAAATTGGAGGGGCAGCACTCCTGTTGTTTCACCCTTTGTGGGTGGGACAGCTCACTTCTGAAGAAGTGCCCTAAGGGAATGATGGGCCAGAGGATCAAAGTCTAGGACTCTGAACAGGACAGAAGCAGAGTCCAGAATGTCTTTTGTGTTTCAGTTTAGATTCATGGAGCAATTGTTTCCTGCCAGGTAACATTGTCTTCATAATAATGATGTAGATGCTTCTGCTACAGCTTTTTTAGCCAGAATTTGATCCTATGGCAGCAGTGAGCTCTACCCAGGCAAATTAGTGACTCGAGGAGGTGTCATATATGGTTATGTTTAAAAGTCCATAAAACAATAAACACATTTTATTTTAAGTTTTCTAGTTTTACTTGTATGAAGAGCTGTTTTAATATATGATCCACTCAATTCTCAATGTTTATATTGCAATACATTCTTCTTTCTTTCTTTCTTTCTTTCTTTCTTTCTTTCTTTCTTTCTTTCTTTCTTTCTTTCTTTCTTTCTTTCTTTCTTTCTTCCTTCCTTCCTTCTCTTTCTTTCTTTCTTTCTTTCTTCCTTCTCTTTCTTTCTTTCTTTCTTCCTTCTCTTTCTTTCTTTCTTTCTTTCTTTCTTTCTTTCTTTCTTTCTTTCTTTCTTTCTTTCTTTCTTTCTTTCTTTCTTTCTTTCTTTCTTTCTTTCTTTCTTTCTTTCTTTCCTTCTTCCTTCTTCTATCTTTCTTTCTTTCTTTCTTTCTTTCTTTCTTTCTTCTTTCTTTCTTTCTTTCTTTCTTTCTTTCTTTCTTTCTTTCTTTCTTTCTTTCTTTCTTTCTTTCTTTCTTTCTTTCTTTCTTTCTTTCTTTCTTTCGTTTTTGGGCCACACCCTGTGATGCTCAGGGGTTACTCCTGGCTATGCACTCATGCACTCAGATATCAATCCTGGTTTTGAAGATTATATGGGATGCCAGGGATTGAACCCAGGTCCCTCAAACACCCTACTGCTGCATTATTACTCTAGCCCCTTTCTTCAACTTTGGTTTCTGTTTACTTATTTTTTTACTGTTTGTTTTTTTTATTATTTTTGTTGTTTTTATAATTAATTTTTATTGTGGCCAAAGTAAATTACAAATATTTCACAGTAATATTCAAGGTTCATAGTATCTGTTTACTTTTAACTGAGGTACATGGCTTCTGGATTTAGGAACTTTCAAGGAATCTTATGATCCTCAAACTGTTAATTGGTTGCAATAATTATATTAGAAAAAATTTCATTTTATTTTACAAAGTCCAAAGCATAAATTATAGTTATTAAGGACACACAAAATACACATTTTAAAACACAAAGGCACATTTCAATCCATGGTTGTGTGTGTGTGTGTGTGTGTGTGTGTGTGTGTGTGTGTGTGTATGTGTGTGTGTGAGACTTTACAAATCACACCTGAACGTGTTCAGGGTTTACTCCTAAATCTTTTCACTTCTAGGCCAAACATTGTTCAGATAGACATTTGCAAGGTCTAGAACAATAACAGGAAGGCATTTGTCTTACACCCAGGCAACTCAGTTTCGATTCCCAGACCCCATTCAATTCCTTGAGCCCTTCATAAGTGATCCCTGAGCATAGAACCAGGAGTAAGCCTTGAGCCTTGAGCACCTTTGAGTATAACTCAAAAACCAAACCAAATAAAACAAAAAGAAAAAGGAAAGACACTTGCACTCCTATGTCAATGTGACACTATTCTTGGTAGCCAAAAACTAGAAACAATGTAGGTGTCTAAGAACAGATGACTGCTAAGGAAATTGTAGCATATATAGATAAGAGATATTATTGCTATAAGAATATGAAAAATCAGGAACCAGAGTGATGATGTAGCAGTAGAGCATTTGCCTTGCACGCAGCTGACCCAGGAAGGACTGTGGTTCTTCCCTGGCATCCCATATGGTCCCCCGAGCCAGGAGCACGTTCTGAGAGTATATCCAGGAATAACTCCTGAGCTTCACTGAGTTTGGCCCAAAAACCACCCCCCCAAAAAGAAAATAAAAAAATCATACAATTCACCCACTATATGAAAGGTACTGAAGGGTGTCATGCTGAAATCAGACAGAGTGATAGCTATAAAACAAACCCACTCATATATGGAATTTAAAGAAGCATAATAATAAAATAAAAATTGATCAAAAGCAGCAAAACCTGGGTATTGATCAAAAGCAACAGAACCATGGAAGCACTGTGCATCCATGTCAGAAATACAATAGGAGTTGAGGAGGAGACCTTGAGAGAATAGTGGAGGGAAGTGAACATTATGGAAGGGAGTGTGAATTTGGAAAATTTTATTCAGAACCCTCTTATTGACAGTATTGTAAATCACAGTGACTGAAATAAAATAGTTTATAAATTTATTTATTTATTTATTTATTTATTTTTTAGGTTTTTGGGCCACACCCGGCGTTGCTCAGGGGTTATTTGGTTGTCTGCTCAGAAATAGCTCCTGGCAGGCACAGAGGACCATATGGGACACCGGGATTTGAACCAACCACCTTTGGTCCTGGATTGGCTTCTTGCAAGGCAAACACCACAGTGCTATCTCTCCGGGCCCAAATGTATTTATTTATTTTGGGTTTTCAGTCATATCCAGTGGTGTTCAGAACTTACTTTCGGCTCAGTACTCAGGGATCATTTCAGGCAGAGCTGGGGGACCATCTGGGGTTTTGGAGATTACATTTAGGCTGGGTATATTCAAAGTAAGCATCACAGTTGCTGCACTATAACTTTGGTCCATAAGATAAAGAATTTTTAAAAGAGGATTTGGAGAAATAGTACAGATGAAAAAGTGTTTTTCTTGTAAATAGCTACCTCAGATTCAATCTGCAGCACTCCACATCATCATTTCAGCACTGCTAGTGATCTGTGAGAACAGAGACAAGAGTAAACTGAGCACAGTGAGCACCAAAAACAAACAAGCAAGAACCCTTTGCCTGGCAAAAAGAATCTGCCACAAAAGATAAGCTGTGAGACATTACAAGGTTACGCATCTGAAGACAGTTTGTTCTCCAGCACCACATGGAGTCAAGAGTAGACCCTCAGCAACACTAGATATGGCACAACACCCCACACTACACTCAGAAAAAGTGGATTTGTGGTATAATACATTCATAAAATTAAATACTACTCTGCCATTAAAAATGGTATGATAAAATTGATAGAACTTGAGATAATTATACCAAATGAAAGAAGGAAGTGAAAGACAATTATTGGATGAGTTTACTCCATATGAATATATGTTCAATATGAATAATTAAAGCAAATTGGTAAGAAGCAACAAAACTAAAAATTAGATGCAGTGAAACTATGGTGGCTTCTAGAAGGAAGAGAGAAGAGGAATGGAAAGAATAGATGTAGTGGTCTTTTTTGATGGTTGGCTGACAGTGGACATTTGATAACAATTACAAACATTTTAAAGTGTAAAGCTAAAATCCTAAAATCCCATAATATTTTAAAGCAATAATAAGTCAATAAAAATATTTTTAAGATTGTGACTTAAGAGTTTTTGTGGATGTAAAGAAATAAATGCTGGCACACTCATACTATTGGTGGCAATGTAAACTGGCACAATCTTTATGGAAATGACAGGGGTGCCATTAAAAACTAAAAATGGAAATTTTATCTGACTCGGAAATATTATTCTTAGGCATTTATGGGAAGGATAGGGAAACACTGATTCAAAAGAATATTTACACATTCGTATTTATATCAACATTATTCACGATAGTCAAAATGTTGAACAAACCTATATTCTCATCAACATATGACCGGTAAACATACATTATTCTGCATTTAAAAAAAGGTGAAATGGTGCAAAAGTGCTTAAAAGGTAAAGGGGAAAGAGAAAGAAAGAGGAAAGAAGAAAGAAGAAAAGTGTGTGTAATAGAGGCAGTTTAGAGTGAGGGATTGGGAGGCAGAATAGAATCTGAGGTCACTGGTGGAAAGCAGTGCACATTGGCGATGGGATGACTATTGGAATATTGCATGATTGAAACTCAATTGTCAATAACCTTGTATTGAATTTCTCACAGTGCTTCAATTAAAAAATAAAATAAAAATAATTTGAAAAAATTAAAGAATGATATAAAGGCAAAAATGGTAATGATGTAAAAGCAAAAATCACTTGAGGTGATTATGCTAAGTATAATAAGAAATTAAAAGACAAAATGGTTTCACCCATAGGTAGACTATAAAGGAATACAGTAAATAAACTGGTAAAACAAACAAACAGCAAAAGTAGAGGCTAGAGGACAGCAGGCAAGTTGCTTGCACCTTGCACATAGGTGACTGGAGTCCAATCTCCAGCATATCTATATCATCCTATATCATCCATATATCATCCTCCAAGCCCACCAGGAGGATGCCTGAGTACAGAGACAGGAATAAAACCTGAGCAAAGATAGAGAAGGCCCAACATAAAATCAAAAGTAAAACCAGAAAAACTATTTCTACACTCATAGACTGTTTTCATGCTACATTAAAAAACTAAAAGGAAGCATATACAACCATAAAAGGTAGCCTGACAAAGGAAACCAAGATATTTACCCACAAAAGATTTAATAACTAAAATATTTAAAAGAACCCACACATATGTCAATAGAAACAGCAAATAAAACCCCACCAAAACAAAACAAAAACAAGAAACACAATCACAAAAGGAAGGAAAATGGGGAAGAAAGTCTATTTGATGGTGGGCTGGCATAAACTTTATGTGTAGGTTATGGTGGGCTCATACACGTACTACAATATAAAGCTAAAACTATGAAATTTTATAAAGCTAACTAAAATTAATTAACCAATGATGAGTCAACAAAACAAAGTTAATTTTAATAAACAGGGAAAATTGCAAGTTTCTAGTTTGAAAGAAGAGGAGGAGTGACTTTTGTTTTAGAGTTGGATGAAGGTGAAACAAAGCCACTGTTTGCCTCCTTCCCTGCTCAAGTGAAGAAAAATTGTGAGCAGTAGGATAGCATGAGCCTGACAGTTTGGGGGAAGAAAAATTGAATGGTAGAGTTGTTGTTCTTTAGATACCTGTACCGTTCATGCCTGAAGCCATCCTCACTCAATTTGTTTCCTTTTTTTGAGCTGAAAGGTCTATTTTAGACTCATCTAAACTTGGCTCTTTGTCACTGTCAGTTGAAAAGGAAGGTCCTTGCAGTCTTCTACAGGAAAGGTCAATAGTGAAGAACATCTTTTCTCTTCCCTGTTTCTTAGATGAAAATGATTTTTCCTAAAAATTTTATCACTTTCTGCCTTTATTGGATTCACCTCAGAGAAAGTAAATCAACTAATCCTATTGGAAACCTTGAGATAGAACCATATCATAGCAACAACTTTATTTTCCTCTGGGAGAAGTTGTCACTGTGGGGATATTGCAAGTTTTACCTAAGGAGACCCTCTATGACTGAGGATGCCTGGTTTAAGCCTGTTTTGGTTTGTGAAGAAAGTAAATATTCTTTTTTTTTGGGGGGTGTCCACATCCAGCAGCACTCAGAGGTTACTCCTGGCTCTGTGCTCAGAAATCACTCCTGGCAAGCTCGGGGATCATATGAAATGCCGGGATTGAATCACCGTCCTTCTGCATGCAAGGCCTTACCTCCATGCTATCTCTCCAGCCTCGTAAATATTTTTAATTCTAGAATTTATTAAGAGTTGACAGATTTCCTACCAAAAAAACCATTTCCTACAATCTAGTCACCGAAAATATAAAAACAATGCCAATAACATAAGTCATAGCTAACACTTATCTATTGCCTACTTACATATAATTGCATATCATATGCCAGATAATTTTGTCCTTCTGAAAGTCAGCAAACATACAATAAAATACTAGCATATATTCCTAATTAGAAAAATAGGAATAGTACCTGAGCAGTATCTGGAGTGATGCATAAAAAAATAAAGACAAAACAAACAGACAGACAAAAAAACTAAAACTAAAACACTTCACAACGACTTTTTGTGATAGGTGTTTTCCTCATTAGTCCCATTTTTCAACTTAATATTAGATATAGGACCAAAGAGATAGTACAAGGTTAAGGCACTTGCCTTGTATGGGGTCAATACTGGTTTTATCTTTACTAGGATTAATACACTAGCACAGAGACAGGAGTTATCCCTAAATACCACTGTGTGAGATCCAGGAGAAAAAAATGGAAAGGAAAGGAAAAGAAAGAATATGAGGTAGAGTACACACACAACTTTCCCTAGATTCACTGCAACAAATAAAAATATGGGATTCAAATAAAGTTTATGATCTAAATACTATTCTATATATCAATAGTACTAACGTAATTCTTTTCCATTCACTTCTGTCTTCCTCTTTTGCATTAATTATCAATTAGGTTCGGGTGATAGTCTGATGAAGTTACACTAAAAGCAAGTGTTACACACAAAATTAAAGTTTAGTGACTATTGGTCAGTTTCCAGTGAATGTATGCCACATCAAGAGTATAATAAATTTGCACCAGTACAGAAAACTTAGCTTCACAAATTATGAACTCCTTTATCTTGGTCAACAAAAAATGTCAACTTTGTGGTTTTCTTTAGTGGTCTTTAAAAATTTCATAGCTGATTTTTACAATGCCTGTCATAAAGTTTTAAATAGTTTAACATATCCAGTGTAATACCATGCACATACCAGTTAACTGAACTTCTTTTTGAATCAGTCAATTGCCTAAAAGCAAATGAACAGTCTGAATGATTACTTAAGCATAAGTGAAAAGGCCAAATATCAGTAGCAGTTACAACAGTGGCTTAAGCTAATCAAACCTCCACTAACACCTCAATATTTATCATTAAAATAGCAACTGTCAAAAACACATATCTCCTGGGAAGAAGAAAGAATGGTCTATTTTCTAATATAATGATCTTTAGACATAGTATCCTTTATTTAAATTAAAGTTATTTACAAAAGATATATCAACTGACTATACAATTCCTTCAAACAACATGTAAATATGATGTAAGGATATAGCATAAATATATTCTCTCAGAAATAGATTTTTGGGTTTGATTTCTTTATGAATTTCTGGCTACCTGATGACAAAAAAGGAGAATGCTACCTCTGTAGAACAGAACAGATTATCTGATTCATCTGTTGCAAATAGAGACACCAAACAAGGCCATAAAAATATCATATAAGTTTAAACTCTTGACCTGTCATAAAACTTTTTATCAGGAGCCGGGCGGTGGCGCTGGAGGTAAGGTGCCTACCTTGCCTGCGCTAGCCTAGGACGGACCGTGGTTCGATCCCCCGGCGTCCCATATGGTCCCCCAAGAAGCCAGGAGCAACTTCTGAGCGCATAGCCAGGAGTAACCCCTGAGCGTCACAGGGTGTGGCCCAAAAACCAAAAAAAAACAAAACAAAAACAACTTTTTATCAAGAAGTGAAGGGTGGAGATTGAATGGGGAAGGAAGAGACAAAGTAAGGACTTTGTGGTACAGAGTTTTGGACACTTTAGTGATAGTGAAGTACTTTAATGAAATACATTAAAACTATAAACATTAATACTACTGTAATGAAGCTGCCAAAGTTTAAACATTCAAAAAGTAGGAAAGACATTTTTCAAAAGAACACTGCCCTAGGAATGGTGTTTTAGCACCTTAAGTGAGCTGTCTATGCTAGTGGTTTTGTATGGGAACACTTAAAAGAATATGAGGCTAGAACTTTATCAAGACTTATAATAATAATTTTATGAAATAGTTCTTGTTGATTTGCTAATGAATATTTATTGAGTAAATGTCTGTTGGATGTGACAAAAGTGAGTTGGAGTCTTGTTTACATAATTATCTGGTATCTTTTAAATACATACCTAATTTGTCTGATCTACTGGTTATCATTATATATCAAAAAGAACTTAATAAATGAGAATGACTAACTTTAGTTAGATCAGTGTTAATACATATTTGGAAGAAAATGGGCATTTTCTTTGAATTAAAGCTGAATCTATAATACATAACATAGTTATAAGCCTTGAAAACATGAATAAAAAGTGGTCTGGTAGATCTTCTTATCTCAGAAAGAGATGTATGACACCGTAGATTCATCTTCCATCTGAGACTAGACTAGGTAGCTGTTGGAGACAGTTTAATTATAATGTGGTATTTTCTCAAGACCATAACTGAGGTATCTTGAACTATGACTTTAAATTCCAAGGAGGAAATATTTCACACATTTTGTAAACCAAAACTTCATTTGGAATTCTTGATCTATACCTAGAAGCATCCTATTAGCAATACTTTCAT
Source organism: Suncus etruscus (assembly GCF_024139225.1). Classification (NCBI taxonomy): domain Eukaryota; kingdom Metazoa; phylum Chordata; class Mammalia; order Eulipotyphla; family Soricidae; genus Suncus; species Suncus etruscus. The sequence goes on along the minus strand of NC_064849.1, from coordinate 139,092,970 downwards.
TTAGTTACTATTACAGAAGTAGAGATATTGGAGAATACTAAGCATGCTAAGTCAAAGTTTTGGTCATAACTTTAGGTACTCTATGTGAAATAAAAGAAGAGTTATAAATACCAATGTAATTTTTTTTAAATTAACAGGGTGAAAGATAGAATAATGGCTCTACCAAATAATCTGTAGTCTAATTGCAGGAATCTATTAGTATGTTAGGTTATGCAATAAAGAAAAACTAAGCTTCTTAATTATTGCCTTGTAATGGGAAAAGTATCCTAGACTGAGGCTGGAGAGATAGCCTGGAGGTAAGGCATTTGCCTTGCATGCAGAAGGTTGGTGGTTCGAATCCTGGCATCCCATATGGTCCCCTGAGCCTGCCAGGAGCAATTTCTGAGCATGGAGCAAGGAGTAACCCCTGAGCTCTGCTGGGTGTGACCCAAAAACCAAAAAAGAAGAGTATCCTAGACTATTCAAGTGGCTCCAATATGACACCAGTGGTCTTTATAAATAGAAGAGGAGGGCATAAGAGATATATAGAGAGTGACATGTACAAATGAATAAGACCAGTCTTGCTATATTTGAAAATGAGAAAGCATCAAATATCCAGGAATACTGGCAGTCTCTCAAAGCATGGTTTTGACCTCAGCACCCATAATAAGTTATCTAGGTCACCATTTTTGTGATAATTTTTTCTATAACAACAATGGAAAAAAAATACACAGGAAAAAATTCACAAATATAGGTTACCATTCGCTACCAATGATCATGCCACACATTTTCTGCACTGCTCTAGGCCCTGGAAATTGCCCTTGACTTCTGGATTCTAGAATATCAGATAGTGAATGAAGATATGTGTCGAGGTATATCTTAATTCATTTTGTTTTTAGTTTGATCATAATCCTTGCAGTGAAGTCAGGAATTCTTGGCTCCTATGGGCAGATTTCATCCACAGTGAAGTCCATCAGGCTCTGGTTACATTTTCCTTTCTGTACATCCTCAGTCTTAAATTAGATCCTTGGAACTGGTACCAAGTAAGTAAATATGTTGAGCTTAGTCTGACTCTGGCTGACAGAGAGAAGAATGGAAGAATAAAGACAGAGACTTACACAGATATAGAGGGAGAAAAAGAGGGACCAAGAGAGAGAAATAATTCTTCATTGTCTTTTTTTTTTTTTTGTCCCCCAATTCACAATACATACCCGGCAAGGGGCCTGTGTTGAGGTGTATATGGGGTGCCTTTACTGTACCTCCTCTTTCTATACAGCCAGTGTAAAGAACACAGCCTGTGGTAAGAATTGGGAGGCCTTATTTTATCTTTTATTTATTTTTTTTTTCTTCAGGGCAAACTAAAGTTGTTGTTTTTTTTTTTTTAAGTAAGAATTCATTTAAAGGACAAAATTGATTAACCTAATAAGGTAAACTAATATAACATAATATAGTGACATAACATAACATATAATATAATTAATATAATAATAATACATGTAAGTCAAAGAAAGTTTCTGATTAAAAACACAATTTTTTTTTCCATAATGGCTTACATATCTTTCACTGTAGTATTTTGGGTACATATTCACATTAAATCAGGGGAATACCCATCACCTAATATGTCCTCTTCTCAATCAAAAATCAAATATACTGAAAATAGGCAGAGTCCTGTCTAGAGGCTTCCAACCTCAGTTTGAGAGAGGATGTGAAAAAAGTAATTAAAATACCACAACAATACACACACACACACACAAAAAAAAATATCGAATTAAATAACCGATAAGCACCACAACAATAAAGACAGGCACCACACAATAATCTCGGTTCTGAAATCAAATCATACTCAAGTGCAAAAAAGAAAGAGAAAGACAAAACAAAAATGACCTAAGGCATGATATGTATGTGCATGATAATAAATTCCCAACATTTGTTTTGTTTTAGGACCACACCTGGAGTGCTCAGGGGTCATTCGTACCTCTACTCTCAGAAATTACTCCTGGTGGGCTCAGAAAATTATATAGGATGGTGGGGTCCTAATCTGGCCACATAAAAGGAAAATGTCCTACCTGCTACACTATTGCTGGATATCCTTCCCAAACACATTTGTTTAAATTTTTGTTGATAAACATGAGAGAGTTTTGTTGTTGTTGTTGTCACTATTGTTATTGTTGCTATTCCAACAAGACTATAAATTATTTGGCATCCAGGTCAACTATTAATTTGATTTTCTTATAGTCATAAAACAGGATCATTAATCTTCTATGCTTAGAAAATGTTAAATATGGGGCTGGGAAGGTGGCACTAGAGGTAAGGTGTCTGCTTTGCAAGCGCTAGCATAGGATGGACCGAGGTTCGATCCCCCGGCGTCCCATATGATCCCACAAGCCAGGGGCGATTTCTGAGCACATAGCCAGGACTAACCCCTGAGCGTCAAACGGGTGTGGCCCCCCCAAAAAATAAATAAATAAAATAAAATGTTAAATATCTTAATAATATTATTAAAATGTGAATAAAATATTTGAATAGCAAAAGAGAAAGCTCTATAGGGGCAAGGCTATTTATTTTCCACCAAAGATATATTGAAAATATTTTTTATTTGCATGGCTCTGTCCAAGCTGTCAGAGAGAGCTACAAATGTATCCAACCTTTGTCTTACTGTAACTGTATATGGTTATTGCCACAGAAAAACCCAATTAAAATGCTTTAGTCAAAAATGCAGGCTAAGATTCCTTACATTGAGAGAAGTAAAGCTGCGCATAAACATGTTATTCTTTTGGATGTTATGATCTGTACACTTCATCAGCTTTTAAAATATTTTGGGGAGTGAGAGTGAGTGAGAGTAAGGTTTAGTCAGACTTTTCATAGCTAGTAAGTTACTTGTCTTGCATAGATCAAGTGTAGAACTAGTTTTGATCTCTGGCAACTCATCTGGTCTTTAGAGCCTGTCAGAAATGATCCTCCTAGAGTTCAAATGGGAGTAATCCCTGAGCTTGGATCATGTTAGATGTGGTCAAAATATAAATATGTATATTTAGGGGCTGGAACTACACTAATATAGAAGTTAAGGCACATGCTAGACCCCAGTTTTTATTCCATATACCACATAGCCTCTAGAGAAAAATTGTTAAAGACAAAGTTGGCAACAACTTTGAGAGCAAGATAAGGAAGGAAGGAAGGAAGGAAGGAAGGAAGGAAGGAAGGAAGGAAGGAAGGAAGGAAGGAAGGAAGGAAGGAAGGAAGGAAGGAAGGGAGGGAGGGAGGGAGGGAGGGAGGGAGGGAGGAAGGAAGGGAGGGAGGGAGGGAGGAAGGAAGGGAGGGAGGGAGGGAGGAAGGAAGGAAGGAAGGAAGGAAGGAAGGAAGGAAGGAAGGAAGGAAGGAAGGAAGGGAGGAAGGAAGGGAGGGAGGAAGGAAGGAAGGAAGGAAGAAAGGAAGGAAGGAAGGAAGGAAGGAAGGAAGGAAGGAAGGAAGGAAGGAAGGAAGGAAAGAAGGAAGGGAGGGAGGAAGGAAGGGAGGGAGGTAAGGAAGAAGAAAGGGAGGGTAGAAGGAAAGAAGGAAGGGAGGGAGGTAGGGAGGAAGAAAGGGAGGGAGGAAAGAAGGAAGGAAGGAAGAATGAAGGGAAGAAGGGAGGGAGGGAGAAAGGAAGGATGGAAAGAAGGAAGGGAGGAAGGAAGAAGTGAACGAAGATAGGAGGGAGGAAGAATTGAGAAAAAAGGAAAAGAAAATGAGCAGGACTTATATTTTGTTATGCTTCATTTTAAATATGATATTCTCATAGTCTTCAAATATATAAAATCTTTATATTTTATATCAAAGTTTGAATTGTCTTAGAGACAGATACACATAGCATATAAAGCACTTTAATGGGATACATTTTTTAAACATTTTTTTAAATTTTAACCAAAGTGGATTACAAATCTTTCACAGTAATATTTTAGGTACATAGTGATATTGAATCAGGGGTTTTCCCACCACCAATTGAAAAGATATGCAGAATTACACTCTGAAAATGTTGAAAGATATAGCAAATGAAAAAAGGAAAAAAGAAAGGGTGGACAGGAAAGAAAAATTCTTGAACTCACATTTACCCAAAATATTTGAGGGGTCAGTGAGAACTCTGACTATGGTAAAAATCTGAAATTCTGAACTTTTCCCCTACAGTATATGACCTTCTGGCAAAAGAGAAATATAAGCCTTTTTTAGAAAAATGCTAATTGAATTATTTGGGGGCAATTGCCAGCTATCTGAGTAGCCTTAGGGCTCAACAATAGTTAATCATAAATTACTTAATTCTCTCTTGAAAAATAAGCTTAGCACTCCCACTAGTAAAATTTTACATTCTACAGAAATAAAAATAAAGAGTGATTATGTATTCTTTATTGCCTTCAGAATGCCAGGAGGCTTTATTTAAGAGCAACTAAAGTGAATGTGAGAATTATTATCAAAGAAAGACCTACTGCTTTAACTTTTTACTCTTCTTTTACATGTTCCCTAGCTATTCTAATACTTTTAAATGTCCTTGTTTGCATAAATTGCAATGTTTTCGTTCATTAAAACATCACTGCTTAATTGTACCCAATGGAATTAATAGAAAAGGGTACTTTGTTTTTTTGTGGATTTTGTTAAACCAGTTAAAGAATTTATGGAGAGAAGAAATCAAGTTAACTGCCATTTGAGAGAAAAAGGATAACAAAGTCTTTTGCACTTAAGCCAGCTCTGCCTAGTTTCACAGGTGCCCCACAAATGTGATGTCATTTTGATTGGGGTAAGCAACCTCATTCATACAAAGACAAATGAAAGAGGTCCTTTTAAAATAATCATTGCACCTCGCACAGGTGTCACATCTAACATAAACCCCCAGACTTCAACTCAAAAAATAGTTTTCTAAAGAAACATTCTTTTAAGGCTGCCCACAGGGCAAAACGTAATGTTCAATATGATGACTACTCTATTGAAGAAAAATTAAAAATATGTTATTTTTACTTTGATTCTAGTGAAGGGATTTTTGTTGATGAGTTTTAGAGTTTACTGAATATGAAGAAAACTTAATTTGTTTTAACTATTTTCAATGGGTTTTGAGTCCAAGAACAAACTCATGTTCAGAAACTGGGCAGAAGATCATGCCATTTGGGGGTGTGGATGCCTTCATCCTTCTGATATTCTGACTTGGTTTATTTTAATAATATAAATTCTATGATGTCATTCTGGCCTCCCATTGATCATTACTTAAGGAGCAGCAAATCCTCCCCCCTCCTACACCCAGTAACCATTTAAGCAGCTCAAAATGGTAAGGTCAGGTACCAATCGTTGTCCTTGCAACCTAGTCACTCATTTCCATAAAAATGTACACAGAGTACACAAAAGAACCTTGTCTCTCTATTTTGAGGTACTTCCGTAGGTTACTGTGGCTGGCTCCTTAGCCTACTTTGGATATCAACTATTATCATAATTGGGTTAGGCTTTTATTTTTAAAAAATTAATATCTTTATATAAAAACCTTGATTACAAACATGATTATGGTTGGGTTTCAGTCATGTGAGGAACACTCCCCCCCCCTTTACTAGTGCAACATTCCCACCACCAATATTCCAAATATTCCTCCTCCTCACCCATACCCACCTGTACTTTAGACAGGCTTTCTACTACCCTTGTTCATTCTTATTGTTAGGATAGCTCTCAATGTAGTTATTTCTCTAACTACACTCATCACTCTTTGTGGTGAGCTTCATGAAGTGAGTTGGAACTTCCAGCCCTCCTCTCTTTTATCTCTGAAAATTATTGCAAGAATGCCTTTCATTTTTCTTAAAACCCATAGATGAGTGAGACTATTTTGCGTCTTTCTCTCTCCCTCTGACTTATTTCACTCAGCATAATAGAGTTAGGCTTTTTATGTTCATCCACTGTAGTGGTGAGACTTGTTGTGCATTCCACTGAGCTGCCCTAGCTTTCAATATAATTGGTAACTAAATGTTCTCATCTTTTTTAAATATTTGCCAGTACATCCATTAAGGTTAGCAATGACCATCCAGCTATATTATATTTACTATTTTTCCATAATTTTTCTCAAATATGACTCCTATATTATTCAATTTCTATTCATGTCCAGAGAAATTTTAATAGTCTGCATCACTTGCTATTCTATCCAGGAGCTATCTGTGCTTCACTTACCATCAGTTTGGAGATCTCCAAGATAAAAATGTGTGTAATAAAATGGGTGAAAAATTGTGTATTGGTTCCAAAATCTCATTCTACACCTAATTTCTTGGACTATTCTGCTACCATCTATGGCAGATCATATTTGTAAATAAGCTAATTCTAGGAGAGAAATCATATGCAGAAGTTTGCTAGGAGACAAGATTATATTCAACATCTGTATAAGATGCCTGTCTCAGTTGATCATATAGGGAGTTCTGAAAATGAATATCCTTTATTCTTCATTAGCTTGGAACTTCTCATGGAAGAGGATGTAAAAACTTAATCAAAGAGATTTCAATCTCCCTATAGCTAACAGCTGTGATCTGCTGCAGGTGACATTCCTTACAGCACAAATGACAAATTCTTTCATCCTGAAGAGAAATTTACATGACAATTCTATCAGCAGTGCAAAACTTACCTCATTATATAATGCCCCTCTACCTTAAGTAATGAGCTCTCCTTATATTTAGGCAAATTTTTATCTGCTGTAACTATTCCAAGTCCTTTTTTGGTTGTGATTTAATTGGATTATATTTCTCCATTTGTTCTTTTTCCATGCATTGTTATAATATAACTTAGAACATTTTCTGCCATTTTTTATTTTATTGAAATAAATTCATTTATTGACCATATAGATTTCAATAATATATTATTATAAATCAGCACACATATGTATGTACATATATCATACTGTACACATATGTGTATGTATAATTTCTCTCCATCACCACATTGTTAATCCTTTTAATTCTATGTACAAACTTCTCTTTCCCTTCCCTTCTGTTAATCAATATCTTTTTTGTTTTGTTTTGTTTGTTTTTGTTTTTGGCCACACCTGGTGATGCTCAGGGGTTACTCCTGGCTATACACTCAGAAATTTCTCCTTGTTTGGGGGACCATATGGGGTACCTGGGATTGAACCCAGGCCCGCCCTGGGTCAGCTGAATGCAAGGCAAATGCCCTATCACTGTGCTATTGCTCCAACACCCATATTAATTAATATCTTATATAGTTTATTTTTATCCTGTTTTGTTCATTGTTCATCTGTTTATATAGCTTCCAAATATGAGTGCAATGATATAGTTTGTCTTTCTCTTTCTGTCTTATTTCACTCAATATAAGAGCTGCTAGATACATCATATATACATGTGTATATATATATATATATATATATATATATATATACTTGATGTATATATATTTGTACATATATAACAAGTATATTGTTTGAAAATGGCAATTATAATCATTTTATAGTTGAGAAGTGTTTTATTGATTTATATACTTTATTTTAATCATTTATCTGCAGATGGGAACTTAGGTTGTTTTTAACCTTTGACTATTATGAATAATGTTGCAATACAAATGTAGTGAGTTTTCATCTGCCTCTTCATTCCTTTATTCCAGTTCAGATTCCTTTGATATGTTTCTTCACAGCATCTATAAAATATTTAATAAGTGAACATTACAAATAGTATATTTTAGAGAATGACTCAACAATAACAGTATTGTAAGTTCTACTAAACATGCCTTTAGACTCAAGTATTTAATTAACATCTATGTTTTAGTTTAGGATCTAGGTTCATGTTGTTTATTTTTGAGTATCTATATTAACTCTTGAAACTCCACTAATGTTTTTATTTAAAACCAATGCATTCATTCAGTGGCAATTGCCTGTTTGATAAAGTAATATATTACTAGTAATAACAACTTCTTTTGATTCTAATTATTTATGGGAAAAACTTTTGCAGATACACATGTATCAAAATAAGCTACAGGAACAACAAGACTGTAGGAGGCAGACCTGGAGGCTTTTGGATCTGGATACTTTTGGTCTCAGAATTCATGTTGGCAGCACCCAGGTAAGAAACAAAATCCAAGTCAAAAATGCAGTGAAATTATAAGTGAATAACAGTCAGACACAGAGAAAAAATTTTAACACCTGGAAATTAAACAGCTAACTACTAAGCAATCAGTGGGTAAGAGACAAAATCAAAGAGGAAATCAAAAGTTTCCTGTTAACCGATGAGAAAGAAGACACAAATGACCAGAATCTGTGGGATACTGCAAAAGCTGTGCTAAGAAGAAAATTTATAACTTTGTAAGCATCCATCAGGAAAGAAGAAGGGGCCTACATAAATAATTTAATTTTATAGCTTATCAAACTGGAAAGTGAACAATAAAATAAACCAAAAATAGGGATTAAAAAAGAAATAATAAAGCTTCAAGCAGAAATCAATAAATGGTAAATCCAAAAAACAAACCAAAATATCAATGAAAGCAAGAGTTGATTCTTTGAAAAAAATTAAACAATCTTTTTTTTTTTTTTTTTTTTTGGTTTTTCGGGCCACACCCATTTGATGCTCAGGGGTTACTCCTGGCTACGTGCTCAGAAATTGCCCCTGGCTTGGGGAGACCATATGGGACGCCGGGGGATCGAACCGTGGTCCTTTCCTTGGCTAGTGCTTGCAAGGCAGACACCTTACCTCTAGCGCCACCTCTCCGGCCCCAAATTAAACAATCTTGATAAACCAATATCAAAATTCACAAGAGAAAGAAAATTATTTTTTTACTAATTTTATTTTTAAATTTTATTTAATTTTTAAAATAATAATACATAATTTTTACATAATAATACATAATACATTTGTGTCTGGCATTCCATGTTCCAACACCAGACCACCACCTGTGTAAAATTCCCATAACCACAAACACTGTCTCCTTGGCAGTCAGGAAATAACTTAGATTACATTGTTTGTTTAAAATTAAGTGTTAAAATGGAATTATAGAAAAAAAAGTTCAGCAAAAGAAAAAAATTAAAAATTATTATATCTCACAAAAGGGTTATTAAATTATTGTCTGAAGATTTACTAAGCTGTTTATTTCTAGTGGAACATTCTGTAATTGGTTTTGTTTATTAATATTAGTTGGTCTTCAGTGCTACTTTGGCATCTAATTTGGTGTGTTTCTGCCGGGGTGTCAGTATTGAAAAATTTGGAGGTGTTGTGTGGCTGCATATATGACCACAGGCTCCAGGAATTCCAGTATCTGTGATTAACATGGCTACAGCTATGGAGTGTGTCTGTGGCTGCTAGGGATCCAGGAGTATATAAGGTTCATATTCACTCTAACAAAGTTTTGGAGATCTGATCCCAAATACTACCATAACTAGAGTTTTGGTCATGTAGGTGTCCTGAAGAGATCATTGTAATGTGGTGAATTGAGGACATTGGCATGGTAGAAATTGTGTGTTGTCAGTGCAACTGCTGAGCTTTGGTAGGGCCAAAACTTGGTGGGACATGCCAAGAAAGAGAAAGAAAATTAATAGTCAAATCAGATATGAAAACAAGCAGATTACTACAGATATTACAGGAAATCAAAGGGAAATCAGAGTCTATGTTGAGAAACACTATGCCACAAAAGATGAGAACCTGGAAGAAATGGATAGATTCTTGGACCCTTATAATCTTCCAAAGTTGAACCAGAATGATCTATCATATCTCAACAGATCCATCATTATTAAGGAAATTAAAATGAAAATCAAAAGTCTTCCCCAAAACAAAAGCTCAGGACCAGATATATTCACTAGCAAATTCTTTCTAACCTTTCAAGAGGACCTACTGACTATATTCTTCAGGCTTTTCCAGGAAATTGAAGAACAGAAACACTCCCAAATAGTTTTTATGAGGCTAATGTCACCCTGATATCAAAACCAGAGATGCCACTGAAAAAGAGAACTACATACCATTATCCCTGATGAACACAGATGCAAAGATCCTTAACAAAACCCTAGCAAATAGGATCCAATGTTTCATTAAGAAACTTATACACCATAACCATCATTAAATGCCAATACTCCCCAAAGCATTGTACAAATTTAATGTAATTCCTCTAAGGATACCCATGGCACACTTCAAAGAACTGAATCAAACACTCTAAAATTCATTTGGAACAATAAGTGGCCAAGAATAGCTAAAGCAACCCTGAGAAAAAGAAGATGATAGGCATCACTTTACCCAACTTTAATTTGTACTGCAATGCAATAATCATATAAACAGCTTGGTACTAGAATAAGGACAGTCCCTCAGACCAATGGAATAGATTTGACTATTCAAAATTACCTTCAGACTAACAAGCAATCTTTGATAAAGAGGCAAGAAATGCAAAATGAAGCAAGAAAAGCCTCTTCAATAAATGACATTGGAACAACTGATCAGCCACATGCTAAAAAGCAAGGTCTAAGAACTTTGTCAAAGACCTTTGCACAAAGGACAAATCAAATTTTAGGCTTATTTTATTTTTACCTCATTTTATTGCTTTTCTTTTCTTCAAACAGAACCACATAACTTGAACTATCTAATTCCGCCTCTCAAATAGAGGGGGAAACAGGGGAGGGTACCAGGACCAAACAGATGTACCATCACTAAGTAGTAAGCTAGACACAGAGGGGACCACTTGTTCTAGCAGCCAGGGGGGTGAGGGTGGGGAATATGGGATGCATGATGGCAACAGGTGTGGAAAGAGGACAAATTTGGTGATGGGAATTCCCCCAATTTTATGTTAATATGTTCCTGAAGTTTTACTGTGAAAGATATGTAAGCCAATACAGTAAAAAAAAAAAAAAAAAAGAAAGAAAGAAAGAAAGAAAATATATGTATTGGCACAAAATTAACGTGAGCAAGATATCAAAACACTGGTAGATGGACTGGTGTAACTGCTCTGCAATTATAAAATAATAAATGAATTACTATCATAAAAATGGATTAAAAACCTTGATAATAGACCATGATATATATCCTCTATATAAGCTAAGAAAACTTAGAAGAAAACTTAGGCAAAACACTCCATTACATTGAAACTAAAGGCTTCCTCAAGGAGGAAACACCACTGTCCAAACAATATGAAGTAGAGATAAACAAATCAGATTATATTAAACTGAGAAGCTTCTGAAACTCAAAGGAAACAGTAACTAGGGTACAAAGGTCACCCACAGAATGGGAGAAACTATTCACACAACACCCATTTGATAAAACGCTAACATCTAATATATATATACTAAGTACTGACAGACGTAACAAGAAAGTCTAACCCATCAAAAAATGGTGAGAAGAAATGAGCAAATATTTTCTTAAAGAAGAAATACAGATGGCCAAAAGACACATGAAGAAATAAATGCTCCATATCACTAATCATCAGGGAGATGCAAATCAAAGCACAATGAGATATGAGATATCATTCACACAACAGAGACTGGTACACATGACAAACAAATGAGAACAACAACTACTGGCATGAATGTGGGGGATAAAGGAACTATCATTTATTCAGTGCTGGTGGGAATGCTGTCTAGTCCAGCCTTTTTGGAAACAATATGGAGATTCCTTAAAAAGCTGGATGTTAAAAAAAAAAAAAGCTGGATGTTGAACTCCTGAATGATCCATCAATATCACTTTTAGGGATATACTTCAGGAACACAAAAACACAATACAATAATACCCTCTGCCATTCCTTTGTTCATAGCAGCATTATTTACAATAACTTGAATATGGAAACAACCCAGATGCCCAACAACAGATGAATGGCTAAAGAAATTGTGGTATTGGGGCTGGTGAGGTGGCGCTAGAGGTAAGGTGTCTGCCTTGCAAGCGCTAGCCAAGGAAGGACCACGGTTCGATCCCCCTGGCGTCCCATATGGTCCCTCCAAGCCAGGGGCAATTTCTGAGCACTTAGCCAGGAGTAACCCCTGAGCATCAAAGGGGTGTGGCCGAAAAAAAAACCAAAAAAAATTGTAGTACACCTATACAATGGAATATGATGTGGCTCTTAGAAGAAATGAAATCATGATATTTGCTTATTCAGGGGTGAATTTGGAGACTATTATGTTGAGTGAAATAAGTCAGAGGGAGAGAGATCGTAAAATTATACCACGCACCATATCTCCAAGCTCCCGGTGAATGAATCAGAACAGGGTCGCACAAAAAACAATCCAGACCAGGCTGAAGGAGAAACACTTGTAGTCTGGCAGTCTTCTACCTAGTATGGCCCTTGCTGCCTGCTAGAACTGCCATTTGTATTGAGTACAGAGATCACGCCTGAGTGGAGCAGTAAACCAACTCAGGTTTACAAGTAAGACAATCTTTGGGTGAAATCAAGTTGTAAACAAACAGATACAAAGAAACCAGGGATAAACTTTGTTTTAGGTAAAATAAGATGTAATGCAACAAGAGATAAACACAGAATAGTCTCACTCATATGTGGGATTTAAGAAAAATAAAAGACAGTATAATAATACCCAGAGACAATAAATATGAGGGTTGAAAGGACCATCCCATGATAATAAGCTTATCACAAAGAGTGGTAAGAGAAGTTAGAGAAATAACTGCACTAAAAGCTACCAAGACAATGATAGACAAAGAAATACAATGGTTGTCTTGAGGACAGGCAGGGTGTGGGGGGAAGTAGGAAATAGAGGGACAATGGTGGCAGGAAAATTGCACTGGTGAAAGGTGATGTACATTTTATGGCTGAAACCCAATTACAAACATGTATGAAACCATTGTGATTAAATAAAGTATTTTAAAAACTAAATAAAATAAATAAGCTACAAACTGAATTATTCATTTGCCATAAAAATCTGTCAAGCTAGCTCAGTGGCAAAAATACTTGCATCCTATAAGTGAAGCCCTGAGTTTAATCTCTAACACTAAAAAAATCAATTTATATTTAATTAAAATACAATATTGGAAAATCTGAACAAATTAATAATTATACATATGATAAGAATGTTTAAATATGGGGCTGGAGAAATAGCGTTTGCCTTAGATGCAGAAGGACAGTGGTTCCAATCCCGGCATCTCATATGGTTCCCTGAGCCTGTCAGGAGTAACCCCTGAGCGCTGCAGGGTGTGACCCAAAAATGAAAGAGAGAAGAAGGAAGGAAGGAAGGAAGGAAGGAAGGAAGGAAGGAAGGAAGGAAGGAAGGAAGGAAGGAAGGAAGGAAGGAAGGAAGGAAGGAAGGAAGGAAGGAAGGAAGGAAGGAAGGAAGGAAGGAAGGAAGGAAGGAAGGAAGGAAGGAAGGGAGGGAGGGAGGGAGGAGAGAAAGAAAGAAGAAAGAAAGAAAGAAAGAAAGAAAGAAAGAAAGAAAGAAAGAAAGAAAGAAAGAAAGAAAGAAAGAAAGAAAGAAAGAAAGAAAGAAAGAAAGAAAGAAAGAAAGAAAGAAAGAAAGAAAGAAAGAAAGAAAGAAAGAAAGAAAGAAAGAAAGAAGAAAGAAAAGAAAGAAAGAAAGAAAGAAAGAAAGAAGAAAGAAAGAAGAAAGAAAGAAAGAAAGAAAGAAAGAAAGAAAGAAAGAAAGAAAGAAAGAAAGAAAGAAAGAAAGAAAGAAAGAAAGAAAGAAAGAAAGAAAGAAAGAAAGAAAGAAAGAAAGAAAAAGAAAGAAGAAAAAGAAGAAAGACAGGAAGGAAGAAAGAAGGGAAAGAAGGAAGAAAGAAAGGAAGGAAGGAAGAATGTTTAAATATATTTCAATTATCAGTGATATTACTGTTCTACACAAATTTTCATTTTTTTATACTTCACACTACATAAAATTAATACTATCAAGATTAAGCCTAGCCAATAATTAGTATTACTTAAAATACTTATATAGATTAGATTGTTTTCTACATTTTTTTATTTTTAATTTTATTTTTAGTTTTAGTGTCACACTCAGTGGTGTTCAGGACCATTTTAATTCTGTACCAAGAGTGTCCCCAACAGTGTTCAAAAGTACTATGTATGATGCCAGATATTCAAACCAGGGTATGTAGGCTTCAAACACCTTAACCTCTTTACTATCTATTCATTTTTTCTTTCAATTTTATTTATATTTTCTAGATAGGGGCTCCCACCATTTACATAGAACCTTAGACCTTAAATCATTTTATTCTGCCTCATATTTCTATATCCTCCTACAAATGGAGAAAAGGACAAACAAAGGTGGATGGGACCCAGGGGCTAAGTGGTCTCAAGAGCATTGAGTGGAAAAAAATGTCAGATCTAAATACCCAAACCAAAGTCAACAATAGAATCAAGAGACACAAACTATAACAAGCTAAACACAAAATAGACCTGTTACATTAGTAGTCCAGGGTGGAGTTAGGGGATGCATACTGGGACCTATGGTAGAGGGATAATAGCACTGGTGGTGGTAATGGCCTTAATTCAGTCACTATCTGCCTGAAATACAACTGTGAAAGACTTATAATTTGCATTGGTCTCAATAAAAAATAAAAATAAATAAAAATTTAAAAAGATAAAGAAAAAAGTTCAGTACTAACATGGAAATCTGAAGTCACTCACATAAATAAGAGAACATGAACTCAATTGCACCCAAAAGTAATACTCTTCCCTGAATTGTTCCAGAGTCCCAGGGAGAAATATCACCCAATATGGGAAACACTTACCAAATTGGATACCAGAACTGAATATAGCTGAACTGAATATTTGGAAACTTTGCCACATTGCTGTAAACCACTGGCTTTATTAAAACAAATTTATGGAATTCAACATCAAACATAAAAATTATATACTCAAAAACTAACTTCCGGGGGCTGGAGAAATAGCATGGAGGTAAAGCATTTGCCTTGCATGGAGAAGGACAGTGGTTTGAATCTCGGCATCCCATATGGTTTCCTGAGCCTGCCAGGAGCGATTTCTGAGCATAGAGCCAGGAGTAATGAATATGCCAGGAGTAACCCCTGAGCACTGCCAGGTGTGACCCAAAAAACAAATAAAATAAAATAATTAAATTAAATTAAAAAGTAAAATAAACCCCCAAAAACTAATTTCCTAAATATTATATTTATGCTCATTAGTATTTTATATCTTAGTGGTCTACTTCATGTAAATTCCATATAGTAATGTGCTGCTGCACTTATCTTTTTTTTTCTCTCTTTTTTATTTTTTTGGCCACATCCAGTAATGCTCAGGGGTTATTCCTGGTTATATGCTCAGAAATCACCCTTGGCTTGGAGAACCATATAGGATGCTGGGGGATCAAACAACCTATCCTAGGTTAGCACATGCAAGGCAAACGCCCTACTGCCTGAGCCACCGCTCTGGCCCTGTCTTCCTGTTTTGTTTTTAATTGTATTACAGTGATGCTCAAAATTGTTAAGGGTGGCAATCTTTGCACCACAAAAATTGGCAAATGCTTTGTCCTTCTGTCTTCTCCCCTAGGATATATGTAGGATATAGATAGATAGATAGATAGATAGATAGATAGATAGATAGATAGATAGATAGATAGATAGATAGATAGATAGATAGAGATAGAGATATATGTATATATTATTCATTTGTTTTTGAAACCAATGAACATTTACTGAAGTAAAGGAGGAAAATTCTAAATAGTCAGGTTAAACTTAAATATGTGTTACGTGATTGTATGTTGTGAAAAGAACAAAATGAGCCTATTTTCTTTCATTGATAGCTATTATCTGGCTCAGCAAAACAATTCTACTACTTTTGATGAATGATAGAATTTATTAATCTTGTAATAATGGGATTTATTATATACATTTTCTTTTTCCATCTTTCACCCAAATAGAAGAAATGCAAATAATACTTACATCAAAGTGTATTAGTTTGTCAATGACATGAGGAACTTTTGGTTTGGGG
Source organism: Suncus etruscus (assembly GCF_024139225.1). Lineage (NCBI taxonomy): Eukaryota > Metazoa > Chordata > Mammalia > Eulipotyphla > Soricidae > Suncus > Suncus etruscus. Next base: position 139,077,145 of record NC_064849.1, on the reverse strand, counting down.
AGTAATCAAACATTTATTTGCAGTCTAATTTTATGAAAACAATATTGATATACCACAATATATGGAAATTGAGCTCTGATATGATCCAATAATATCACTCCTAGTAATTTTTCCATTGTCTGATCATTTGCTTTAAGGCTCTTTTCCAGTCTCTTCCACTGTATGAGTTGTTATGCAACTCATCTTCCAGCTCACTGATTCTATTCTCAGTTGCTTTCCATTGAGTTTTTCATTTTGAGTTCTTCCAAGGCTTTCCATTTGAGTTTTTCTACTGAGTTTTTAATACCTGTTATTTCACCTTGGAGTTTTCTGGATTCTTTCTTCATACCCTCTTGATTCTTACTTGTGTTCCATTTAACTCTAGCTATACTTCCTTTGAGTTCTATGAACATCATCCATATTTATTCTCTAAACTCCTTATTTGAGAGACTAAGTAGGTGGTTGGCAGTTTTTGGGTAATCAAAGCTGCCATCTTTTCATTGCTATTCTTAGTTATATTTGTGTATTTTAATTTTGCCTATCTAATCCATTTTTCTCATCACAGATAAGAGGCTCCCCAGAGCATTTAGATAAAACTTTAAGCTTTCAACAATATCACTAAGCTTTATTTTTTAATTTAAAAAATGTGTCTATAGTCTATTTTTTAAAAATAATGTTTTATTTAAGCGCCATGATTGCAAACATGTTTGTAATTGGGTTTCAGTTATAAAAAAGAATACCCCTTTCACAAGTGCAATGTTCCCACCACCAATTCCTCCCATTTTCCTTCTCCATCAGTCCATGCTTGTATTTGAGATAGGCATTCTATTTCTCTCACTCACTACCATTGTCATGATAGTTTTCAGTGTAGTTATTTCTCTAACTGAACTCAACACTTTGTGGCAAGCTTCATTCGTGGGCCAGTCCTTTCAGCCCTATCTCTATTGTCTCTCTGTGTTATTACAATAATGTCTTTAATATTACTTAAATCACATAGATCAGTGAGACTATTATGTGTCTATCTCTCTCCCTCTGACTTATTTCACACAGCATAATAGTTTCCATGACCATTCATGTGTAGGAAAATTTTATGACCAGCTTTCCTGACAGCTGATTAGTATTTTATTGTACATATGAACCACAATTTCTGAGCTCCCATATGATCTAGCTATATACTATTCCTAGGAATATATTCTAGTAACACAAAATGCAACACAAAAAGGCTTTCTACACACCTATATTAATTGCAGTGCTTTTTACAATAGCCAGAATCTAGTTAAAATCCAAATGTCCAGTCACTAAGCTTTATATAACTCTCTTATCACCTGTATTCCCTAATAGTCACCTACTTTTCATACTTTTAACAGATTAAGCTTATTTAATTTATAGACTCTTGTCTTCTACAGGTTCCCTTATTTGCTATATCTTTGTACAGATCAGTACAAAATGTAGCCTATTTACTTAGTTAATTATTATTGGAGCTTTCTTGTGCGCATTTAATTTTTTACAGTGCACTCCCACAAGAGAATATCAGAGCTAAAAAATAAGCAGCTTGGTGGAACTCAGCAAGAAAAAAATAATATAACCCCATTAAAAAATGGAGAGAAGAGGGGCCAGGTGGTGGCGCTAGAGGTAAGGTGTCTGCCTTACCAGCGCTAGCCTAGGACGGACCGTGGTTCGATTCCTCGGTGTCCCATATGGTCCCCCAAGCCAGGAGCGACTTCTGAGTGCATAGCCAGGAGTAACCCTTGAGCGTCCCCGGGTGTGGCCCGAAAACAAACAAACAAAAAAATAGAGAGAAGAAATGAACAGATATTTCCTCAAAAACAAATAGGCACATGTAAAAATATTCCACGTCACTAATTATCAGTGGCATGCAAATTAAAATAACACACCACAGGTATGTCATAAACCACAAAGAAAAAGAACTAACAGTACTTGCATGAATGTGGGAAAAAATGGACTCTCATTCACTGCTGTTAGAAATGCCAATTAGTCCAGCCTTTCTGGAAAACAATATTGATATACCTCAATGTATGGAAATTGAGCTCTAATATGATCCAGTAATATCACTCCTAGGGATATATCACAGGAACACAAAAACACAATACAAGAATGCCCTCTGCTATTTAAATAGCCAGAATCTGGAAATAACTGTAAGTGCCTGAAAACAAATGAGTTGCTAAAGAAACAGTGAAACATCTACACAATGGAATACTAAGCAGCTCTTAAGAAAACTGAAGTAATGAAATTTTCTTACGTATGGATAGATATGCAGATTCTTGTGCTGAGTGAAATGAGTCAAAGAGAGAGGGATAGACATAGAATAATATCACTCATTTATGATAAAAGAAAAATAAAAGATAGTGTGGTACTAATGTCCAGAGAGAATAATATAATATCCAGATATTATATAAATATATAAATATTTATAAATATATAAATATAAATATATTTATATATAAATAATAATATCCAGAGAGGTGAGCCAGGAGGACTAGTCCATGATAAGAAGCTTGCCACAAAGAGTGGAACAATGCAATTAGGGCAAAGAAAAGAACACTATGACAATGATATTTGGAACTGACTACTTGAGACAGTAACTGGGTGTTGGACAGAGATAAAATGATATGCATGGTACCCCTTCATTAACAGTAGTGCAAACTGCAGCCTCTAAAAAGGAATAAATAAAAAGAAAACTAAAGGGAGAGGAAGGGAGAGGCAATGTGAGAGAATGAGAGAAAGAGAGAGAGAGAAAGAGAAAGAGAGAAAAAGAGAGGAGTAAAATGCTTACCCCAGAAGAAGGCAGGGTGAGGGAAAGGAAACCAGGGACATTGGTGATGAGAAATCTTCATGGATGGTGTACAATGCAAAACTGAAACTCAATCATGAACAACTTTGTAATCATGGCATTTAAATAAAAGAAAAATAAGCAACTTGTGTGTCTTCTCTATCATCACAAGGCACAATGCCTGACAAATAGCAGCATATAATAAATATTTGTTAAATCAAAGAATAAATGCTTGTCCAAAATCTTATTTCTAGGACTCCTATTTGTAAGACTCCTAAGAAAATGCTGAGCTTCCAGTAGTAGGTCTACATTGAATAGCAATTGAATAATAGTTCTCTATACATTATTTACAAAAATATTTATTATTTAAAAACACTTTTATAGCCTAATTTCAACAATATTTTAAAAATCCAATTAGAATGCAGAAGTCCAGTGACAAAAAGTATGCTGCTTTTATAAGAAAGTTTTTATTACTAGTTTCACA